>NC_080056.1:25220238-25375238 GCF_026212465.1 Amaranthus tricolor | reverse complement strand
ATGTTAAAATGGATTCAATGATAAACGTGGTATAGGTTATAATAATGTCACACATAACTACAAGAGTAAAACCACATTTGTTAAGAGTGCATACAAACATAGACGCACACCTACTTGCTCATTTTGTTGCAAAGAAGGACATATTATGTTTGCATGTCCCTACAGACGTAAGGACAAATATATCATTAAGAATTCCTTTCCTCTTGAATTACGTGGGTAGATAAAACAAATATGGGTTCCCAAAGGGACAAGACCACCTAACATGGTCTACCCCGAATATGGTCCCAAATTTGTCAGTTGGTTAAGTAAAGATGAGAAAGGTTTTTTTTTTTTTTTTTTTTTTTTTTTGTTTTGTAGGAAAAGAAAAAGTGGATCTTAGATAGTGGATGCTTGAGACATATGAGTGGTAAAGTTTATTTATTTTCTGAAGTTAAAGAAAGATGCAATCGCTCGATCACTCGATCACCCTAGGAGACAAAGGTAAATGAAAAATTTTAGGTGTTGGCAAAGTTGGTAAGAATCCCTCTAAAACTATTGATAATGTCTATTTAGTTGAAGGTCTAAAATTTAATTTGCTAAGTGTGTCTCAACTATGTGATAAAGGTAATCAAGTAATCTTTGATAAAGAAAAATGTGTTGTTAAAAACCCTAACACCGGAGATACATTTATTATTGCCCTTAGACATGATAATGTTAATGCTTTGAATACTAACGAAAGTGCAGCTCAAAATTTCAAGTGCTTGAAGGCTATGACAGATGATCCAAAACTATGGCATAAACGTCTTGGTCACATCAATACGCATACCATGCATAAATTAGTAAGTAAAGATCTAGTTAAGAGACTTCCAGCTCTTGACTACAAACACAGTCCTACATGTGACGCATGCATTAGAGGAAAACAAGTAAGAAGTTCATTTAAACCGAAGAAAATGGTTAGTACTTCAAGACCATGTGAACTTTTACATATTGATCTATGTGGTCCAATGCGTGTACGGAGCATACGAGGTAAATATTACATTCTAGTTACAGTTGATGATTATTCTAGATTTACGTGGGTTGATTTTTTAAAGGATAAAAGTGAACCCTTGAAACCGTTCTCAAGACGTTGTAAGGAAATGCAAACTCAGCTGAATCTTCCAATAGTCTCGATTAGAAGTGATCATGGGAGAGAGTTTGATTAACTAGGCTTTGATTCCTTTTGTGAAAAATACAATATAACCCATAACTTTTCAGCTCCTAAGACACCCCAACAAAATGGCATGGTTGAAAGGAAAAATCGTACGTTAGAGGAAATGGCTAGGACAATGCTTATAGAAAATGGATTAGCCAAACATTATTGGGCCGAGGCTGTTAACACGGCAAATTTTGTCTTAAATAGGTGTCTCATAAGACCTATACTTAAGAAAACCCCCTACGAGTTATTTAAAGGAAGAAAACCAAACATAGCCTACCTTAGACCATTTGGTTGCAAATGTTTTTCCATAATAATGGTAAGGATAATCTAGGTAAATTTGAGGCTAGAAGTGATGAAGGTATATTTCTTGGATACTCATTAAATAGTAAGGCTTATAAATTTCTAAATAAGCTTACAAGTATGGTTGAGGAAAGTATACATGTAGTGTTTGATGAATCTGATAATGGAATATTAAGTGAAGGATTTAAAGAGTTAAACCTTAATAAACATTTTGATGATATAAGTGATGACGAACTGGATGCCAATGATCTTAGTGAAGTTAAAAACAAAAACATGCAGGATACTATACAAAGTCTTAATGAGGTTGAAGAAAAACAGATTGTAAAAATTGAAGACTCACAGCTTGATCTTGAGACCCAATCACAAGACCTGGAAACAGCTCCTGAACGTACTACTTTAGATACACGAATTAGAAATTACTCAAATGAAGTAGGAACAAGTTCTTTGAATGATTACACACCATCCATACTACGTAGAAGACTTAGAATGTCATCTCAACATCCTCTAGAAAATATCATAAGTGATTCAAACAAAGGTACTCAAACTCGATCCTCTCTTAAAAATTTATGTGCATTTCTACTTTTGTTTCTCTTGTAGAACCAAAGGATATCAAAGAAGCAATATAAGAACCAGAGTGAATCATTGCAATACAAAATGAATTAAATGAATTCGAAAAAAACAAAGTTTGGGATCTAGTTGAAAGACTACCAGATCGTACTATCTTTGGAGCTAGATGGGTCTTTCACAATAAGCTCAATGAGGATGGAGACTTTATAAGGAATAAAGCAAGGCTGGCAGCTCAAGGTTATAATCAAGAAGAAGGAATAGATTATGACGAGACTTTTGCTCTAGTTGCAAGGTTAGAATCTATCCGTATTATGCTTGCTTTTGCTTCATACATGAATATTAAACTATATAAAATGGATGTTAAATGTTCTTTCATAAATGGCCACTTACAAGAGGAAGTATATGCTAAACAACCACCTGGCTTTGAAAATCCCGACCTACCTAATCATGTGTTTAAACTAAACAAAGCACTATATGGCTTGAAACAAGCTCCAAGGGCTTGGTATGTCAAATTTAGCTCACATTTACTTGAAAATAATTTTCAACGAGGTAAAATTGATAAGACGCTTTTCATTAAAACTAAAGGAAAAGATATTCTTGTTGTTCAAGTATATGTTGATGATATATTGTTTTGAGCTACTAATGATTCTTTGTGCAAGGAATTTTCTGAGATTATGTGCAAGGAATTTGAAATAAGCATGATGGGAGACTTAAAAAATTTTCTTGGACTACGAATAAAGCAAAAGAAAGATGGTATATTTATTTGTCAAAGTAAATATGTTAGAGATTTTCTAAAGAAGTACAATATGGACCAATGCAAAGATGTTAATACGCCTATGAGTGCAACACTAAGCTTAGACCAAGACATAAATGGTAAGAGTGTTGATTAAAAGACTTATAGAGGTATGATTTGTTCTTTATTGTATTTAACTGCTAGTCGTCCTGATATTATGTTTAGTGTTTTCTTATGTGCACATTTTCAAGCTAACCCAAAAGAATCTAACTTAACAACTGTTAAGAGAATCTTTAGATATTTGCATGGGACTAAAGACTTCGGTCTATGGTACCCTAGTTGTGGAGATTTTGGTTTGATTGGTTTTTCAGATGTTGATTATGCTGGTTATAATGTGCATAGAAAGAGCACTTCAGGATCATGTCTATTCTTGGGAAATTCATTGATTTCATGGTATTCTAAAAAGCAATATTCAGTTGCCTTGTCTACAGCTGAAGCTGAATATATAGCTACTGGTGCATGTTGTTCTCAAATCTTATGGATTGCACAACAACTTTGAGATCTTGGAGTTGATCTCAAAGGTATTGCAATAAAATGTGATAATACAATTGCAATTTGTATTACTAAAAATCCAGTACAACATTCACGTACAAAACACATTGAGTTTCCTCACCATTTCATACGTGATCATGTTGAAAAAGGTCATATTACTCTATCTTATATTTCTACAGAAATTCAATTAGCTGATATATTTACAAAACCTTTAAGTCTTGATCGTTTTGCATATATTCGTATGGAGCTTGGCATGTTAAATGATGTTGCATGAACTAAGGGGGAGTAAAGGTTCAATAGTAAAGGTAAAATATTACTAAATACTAAGTATGTATTTAGGGGGAGTATTTCATTTCAATTACATGATTTTAATTATGGTTGCATATATGTATGATTGTACACGTTTTTGAGAATTGAACATTAAATTTCAATTTCTTAAAATTATTTGTTAAAATAAATATATAAAAATGGGATTTATATTTAAATACCTTTAATCAATAAAGGATATTTAAGTTTAAACTAATTTGTTTGCTTGAATATTTTTTTTTTAACTATACATTCATATTTTTGGTTCAATTTACATTGGTCTTTCCAAATGAATTCATAATTACCCCTCACATACATCCTCTCACGTTAACCTTCAAACCGTCAAGCTTCATTCACATCAATTGTGCCTTTTCCCCAAGTTGTCCAATCATCATTTATAGAAGTACAAATGCATTGTACCTCCTCTCCTTCATATAACTTGTGAATCGTCCCTTTCCCATTCCATTCCAAACTTTTCTGATTTTGTGAGCAGTAGTATCAGACATTTCTTCAAGCTTTTAAACTACTCTTTCCATGGCCCCTAAAAGAAAACTCACTCGCTCCTCCACAAAATCTGAAAGAGGAGAATCGTCAAAATCGCCAATGGATGAACCGATAACTCCATCTATTCCCTCACCTTTAAGTGTTGTGGAAGTGCCAAAATCATAGTTTGAAAATCATATTGCTTTTAGCAAGTGGATTGATGTCTTTAAACAACGTTCTATCTCTTTTGTTGATATCTTGGATTACAACTTCTTTCTCTTTGAAGATTTTGAAATCATTTCGGCTTTTATTGAGTCTACTCCAGGTAAACTGCAAAACCCAGGATCTGTGTCTTATCCCATATTAGTTAAAATCTTCTACTGTAATCTTTCTTTCATAACTCTTGATGGATTTCCCGCCTTAAGAAGTTATGTTAAAGGTTAACAACTTGTTATCACAAAAACCCTAACAATGAGTTGTTCAAATTTTCAAACGTTGCTGATGACTCTACCCTAAATTCTGTTGCTTTTCAAAATGCAAAAGATTTGTTTATTTTATTTTCTCATCTTGATTTTTCTCCTACAAGACAGTTAACTCACAATGGCTTAACTTTGTCTAGAAAACTTCTTCATAATTTGATAGCCAAAATTGTGCTTTCCAAAGGAACTTCTTGTGAATTAGTTTTTAATTCTCATTTAATTTTGATGTGGAAAATTGCTGCCCGAAAATCGATTGATTGTGCCTCTTTAATCATTTCTACTATGAGGTTTTGTAGTTCTAGTTTTCGAAATTTGTCCTTCCCTTATGCAAATCTTCTTTCACTCATCTTTGATCACTTCAATCTCATTACTGATCTAGAAGAGGTTGTTTATTATGGTCCTCAATCTTTTTCCAACAACATTCTGCCTCCTTTAGGGATCTTTAAAGTTGGTGGTAAATATGAGTTATACTAAAATTTATCAGTCACAAAGAAAGAGGAGTTACAAAAGTTGCATGGCAAAAAGATAGGCTGGTTGGAACCTCATTCAAAATAAAATCATACCACCCATTCTCGTTGGGAAGAAAAAGACTCAAAATCGGGGTCTCGATTGCGGTTTTTGGAACTTTGGAACGTTTTGAGTTTTTGTTGCAGGGCAATGCGCATATAAACGGATTGTTACAATAAGTTAATGGGTGAGATCATACCAGCACTCCATTGCACCGGGTCCCACTAGAACTCTGCAGCTAAGCGTGCTTGGGCGAGAGTAGTAACGGGATGGGTGGCCTCTCGTGAGGTCATCGTGTCGCACCCCTCTTTTGCACTCTTTCATTTTTTTTCTCGCGAATGCACATAGCTATTTTTGAGCAAAAGTGATTTTTGTGAGTTTGATAATATAATGTTCGGGAATAAATTAATTTATAAAAATATGAGACGTAATCGGGTCCCGACCTCAAATTTACGAGCGGAGAAAATTAGGATCCTTTGAGATGGGTCGATGCGCATACGAACGAATTGTTGCGAAAAGTGCATTGGTGCGTTCATGCAAGCAGAAATTGCACCGGATCCCATCGAAAATTCCTACTTGAAGCGTGCTTGGCATGGATGGCCTCTTGATTTCCAAGTGTTGACATTTTTTTACTTTTTCGTTGCAAGTTCAGCGTGCTTTTACTATCGGCGGTGTCTTTTGTGAATTGGAAAATAGCAGAACAGGGAAACGAGTCATTGGGAAGAAGAGGACTCAAAATACTCATATAAACGGATTGTTACAATGAGTTAATGGGTGCCATCATACCAGCACTGTAATGTACCGGATCCCATTAGAACTCTGCAGTTAGGTGTGCTTGGGCAGGAGTAGTACTAGGATGGGTGGCCTCTTGTGACGTCCTCTTGTCGCACCCCTTTTTTGCGCTCTTTTAATTTTTTTTCCTCGCGAATACCAACGCTATTTTTGAGCAAAAGTGACTTTTAGTTAGTTTGATAATATAATGTTCGGGAATAAATTAATTTATAAAAATATGCGACACAATCGGGTCCCGACCTCAAATTTACGGGCACAGAAAAATAGGATTCCTTGAGATGGGTCGATACGCATACGAACGAATTATTGCGAATAGTACAACGGTGCGTTAATGCAAGCGAAAATTGCACTGGGATCCCATCGGAAGTCCCTCGTGGAAGCGTGCCTGGCATGGATGGCCTCCTAATTTCCAAGTGTTGACATTTTTTTACTTTTTCATTGCGAGTTAAGCGAGCTTTTACTATCGGCAGTGCCTTTTGTGTATTGGATAAGACCGGGACGGGGAAAAGAGTAATTGGGAAAAAGAAGACTCGAAATCGGGTTCTCGATTGCGGATTTTCAAGGATTGGAACGTTTGGAGTATTATTTGCGAGGCAATGCGCATTTGAACAGATTGTTATAATGAGTTAATGGGTGCGATCATACCAGCACTCTAATGCACAGGATCCCATTAGAACTCTGCAGCTAAGCGTGCTTGGGCGAGAGTAGTACTGGGATGGGTGGCCTCTTGTGAGGTCCTTGTGTCGCACCCCTTTTTTGCGCTCTTTCATTTTTTTTCTTCACGAGAATACACAGAGCTATTTTTTAGCAAAAGTAATTTTTAATGAGTTTGAGAATATAATGTTTGGGAAGAAATTTATAAAAATATGAGACGCAAACAGGTCCCGACCTCGAATTTACAAGCGCATAAAATCAGGATGCCTTGAGTTGGGTCGATGCGCATACGAAGGAATTGTTGCGAGAGTGCATCGGTGCGTTCATGTAAGCATAAATTGCACCGGATCCAATCGGAACTCCCTAGTGGAAGCGTGCCTGGCATGGATAGCCTCCTGATTTCCAAGTGTTGACATTTATTTACATTTTCGTTGCGAGTTCGGCGGGCTTTAACAATCGGCGGTGTCTTTTGTGAATTGGAAAATACCGGGACGGGGAAAAGAGTCATTGGGAAGAAGAAGACTCCAAATCGGGGTCACGATTGTGGATTTTCCAGCTTTGGAACGTTTGGAGTTTTTGTTGCGGGGCAATGCGGATACAAACGGAGTGTTACAATGAGTTAATGGGTGCGATCATACCAACACTCTAATGCACTAGATCCCATTAGAACTCTGCAGCTTAATGTGATTGGGCGGGATTAGTACTAGGATGGGTGGCCTCCTGTGAATTCCTCGTGTCGAACGCCTTTTTTGCGCTGTTTCATTTTTTTTTTCCTCGTGAATACATAGCGCTCTTTTTAAGCAAAAGTGTTGTTAGTGAGTTTGATAATATAATGTTCGGGAATAAATTTATAAAGATATGAGAAGCAAACAGGTCCCGACCTCGAATTTACGGGGCAGAAAATTAGGATCCATTGAGATGGGAAGATACGCATACGAACGAATTGTTGTGAAGAATGCATCGGTGCGTTCATGCAAGCAGAAATTGCACTGGATACCATCGGAACTCCCTAGTGGAAACGTCCCTGGCATACATGGCCTCCTGATTTCCAAGTGTTGACATTTTTTTTACTTTTTCTTGCAAGTTCAGCGGGCATTTACTATCGGAGGTGTCTTGTGTGAATTAGAAAATACCGGGACGAGGAAAAGAGTCATTGGGAAGAAGAAGACTCGAAATCGGGGTCTCGATGGCGAATTTTTGAGTTTTGGAACGTTTGGAGTTTTTGCTGCGGGACAATGCGCATAAAAAGAGATTGTTACAATGAGTTAATGGGTGCGATCATACCAGCACTCTAATGCACCGGATCCCATGAGAACTCTGCAGCTAAGTGTCCTTAGGCGAGAGTAGTACTATGATGGGTGGCTTCTTGTGAGGTCGTCGTGTCGCACCCCTTTTTTGCGCTCTTTCATTTTTTTGCCCTCGCGAATACATAGCACTATTTTTCAGCAAAAGAAATTTTTAGTGAGTTTGATAATGTAATGTTCAGGAATAAATTAATTTATAAAAATATGAGATGCAATTGGGTCCCGACCTCGAATTTTGGGGCGCAGAAAATTACGATCCCTTGAGATGGGTCGATACGCATACGAACGAATTGTTGTGAAGAGTGCATCGGTACGTTCATGCAAGCAGAAATTGCACCGGATCCCATTAGAACTCCCTAGAGGAAGCGTGCTTGGCATTGATGGCCTTCTGATTTTCAAGTGTTGACATTTTTAAGATTTTCGTTGCGAGTTCGGCAGGTTTTTACTATCGGAGGTGTCTTTTGTGAATTTGAAAATACCGGGATGGGGAAAAGAGTTATGGGTCGATACGCATAGGAACGAATTGTTGCGAAGAGTGCATCGGTGCGTTCATGCAAGCAGAAATTGCACCAGATCCCATCGGAACTCCATGGTGGAAGCGCGCCTAGAATGGATGGCTTCCTGATTTCCAAGTTTCGCGCGGATTTTTAAGACATTTTTTTTATATTTTCGTTGCAAGTTCGGCAGGCTTTAACTATCGGCGGTGTCTTTTGTGAATTGGAAAAGACCGGGACGGGGAAAACAGTCATTGGGAAGAAGTAGAAGACTCGAAATCAGGGTCTCGATTATGGATATTCGAGCTTTGAAATGATTGGAGTTTTTGCTGCAGGGCAATGCTTATATAAACGGATTCTTACAATGAGTAAATGGGTGCGATCATACCAGCACTCTAATGCACCGGATCCCATTAGAACTCTGCAGCTAAGCGTGCTTGGGCGAGAGTAGTACTGTGATGGGTGGCCTCTATTGACGTCCTCGTGTCGCACCTCTTTTTTGCGCTCTTTCATTTTTTTTTCTCACGAATACACAACGCTATTATTTAGCAAAAGTGTTTTTAGTGAGTTTTATAATATAATGTTCGGGAAAAAATTAATTTATAAAAATATGACACAATCGAGTCCCACCTCGAATTTACGGGTGTAGAAAATTAGGATCCCTTGAGATGAGTTTATACGTAGACGTACGAATTGTTGCGAAGAGTGCATCGGTGCGTTCATGCAAGCAGAAATTACACGAGATCCCATTGAAACTCCCTAGTGGAAGCGTGCCAGGCATGGATGGCCTCCTGATTTCCAGGTGTCGCGCGGATTTCTAAAACATTTTTTTATATTTTCGTTGCAAGTTCGGCGGGCTTTAACTATCGGCGGTGTGTTTTGTGAATTGGAAAAGACCGAGACAGGGAAAGCAGTCATTGGGAAGAAGAAGAAGACTCGAAATTTGGGTCTCGATTACGGATTTTCGAGTTTTGGAACGTTTGGAGTTTTTGCTGCGGGGCAATGCGCATATAAAGGGATTGTTACAATGTGTTAATGGGTGCGATCATACCAACACTCTAATGCACCGTATCCCATTAGAACTCTGCAGCTAAGCGTGCTTAGGTGAGAGTAGTACTGGGATGGGTGGCTTCCATTGACATCTTCGTGTCGCACCTCTTTTTTGCGCTCTTTCATTTTTTTCCTCGCGAATACACAACGCTATTCTTGAGCAAAAGTGTTTTTAGTGAGTTTCATAATATAATGTTCGAGAATAAATTAATTTATAAAAATATGACACAATCGGGTCCCGACCTTCTTATTTACGGACGCAGAAAATTAGGATCCCTTGAGATGGGTGGATACGCATACGAATCAATTGTTGCGAAGAGTGCATCGGTGCGTTCATGCAAGTAGAAATTGCACCGAATCCCATCAGAACTACCTAGTGGAAGCGTGCCTGGCATGGATGGCCCCTCCGGATTTCAAAGTTTCGAGCAGATTTCTTAGACATTTTTTTATATTTACATTGCAAGTTCGGCGGGCTTTAACTATCGGCGTTGTCTTTTGTGAATTGGAAAAGACCGGGACGTGGAAAACAGTCATTGGGAAGAAGAAGAAGACTCGAAATCGGGGTCTCGATTGCGGATTTTCGAGCTTTGGAACGTTTGGCCTTTTTGCTGCGGGACAATGCGCATATAAACGGATTGTAACAATGAGTTAATGGGTGCGATCATAGATGCACTCTAATGCGTCGGTTCCCATTAGAACTCTGCAGCTAAGCTTGCTTAGGCGAGATTAGTGTGAATTGGAAACGACCGGGACGGGGAAAAAAGTCATGAGGAAGAAGAAGAAGACTCGAAATCGGGGTTTCGATTGCGGATTTTCGAGCTTTGGAACGTTTGGAGTCTTTGCTGCGGGGCAAAGCGCATATAAAAGGATTTTTGCAATGAGTTAATGAGTACAAACATACCAGCACTCTAATACACCGGATCCAATTAGAACTCTGCGGCTAAGCGTGCTTGGCCGAGAATAGTACTGGGATGGGTGGCCACCTCCATTGACGTCCTCGCATCGCACTTCTTTTTTGCGCTCTTTCATTTTTTTTTCCTCGCGAATAAAGAACACTATTTTTGAGTAAAAGTGTTTTTAGTGAGTTTTATAATATAATGTTCGGGAATAAATTAATTTATAAAAACATGACACAATCGTGTCCCGACCTCGAATTTACGGGTGTAGAATATTCAGATCCTTTGAGATGGGTCGATACGCATACGAACGAATTGTTGCAAAGAGTGCATCGGTGCGTTCATGCAAGCAGAAATTGCACCGGATCTCACCGGAACTATCGAGTGGAAGCATGCCTGGCATTGATGGCCTCCTGATTTCAAAGTTTCGCGCGGATTTTTTGGACATTTGTTTTATATTTTCGTTGCAAGTTCGGCGGGCTTTAACTATCGGCAGTATCTTTTGTGAATTGGAAAAGACCTGGATGGGGAAAACAGTCATTCGGAAGAAGAAGAAGAAGACTCGAAATCGGGGTCTCGATTGCAGATTTTTTAGCTTTGGAACGTTTGGCGTTTTTGCTGCGGGGCAATGCGCATATAAACGGATTGTTACAATGAGTTAATGGGTGCGAACATACCAGCACTCTAATGCACTGGATCCCATTAGAACTCTGCAGCTAAGCGTGCTTGGGCGAGAGTAGTACTGGGATGCGTGGCCTCCATTAACGTCCTTGTGTAGCACCTCTTTTTTGCGTTCTTTTATTTTTTTTCCTCGCGAATACAAAGCGCTATTTTTTAGCAAAAAATGTTTTACTGAGTTTGATGATATAATGTTCGGGAATAAATTAATTTATAAAAATATGACACAATCGAGTCCCAACCTCGAATTTACGGGTGTAGAAAATAAGGATCCCTTGAGATGGGTCGATATGCAGACGTACGAATTGTTGCAAAGAGTGCATCGGTGCGTTCATGCAAGCAGAAATTGCCCTAGATCACATCGGAACTCCCTAGTGGAAGCGTGCAAGACATGGATGGCCTCCTGATTTCCAAGTGTGTCGCGGATTTGTTAAACATTTTTTTTTATTTTCGTTGCAAGTTCGGCGGGCTTTAACTATCGGCGATGTGTTTTGTGAATTGGAAAAGACCGCGACAGGGAAAACAGTCATTGGGAAGAAGAAAAACGACTCTAAATCTAGGTCTCGATTGCGGATTTTCGAGCTTTGGAACGTTTGGAGTTTTTGCTGCGGGACAATGCGCATATACAGGTTTGTTACAATGAGTTAATGGGTGCGATCATACCAACACTCTAATACACCGTATCCCATTAGAACTCTGCAGGTAAGGGTGCTTAGGCGAGATTAGTGTGAATTGGAAATGACCGGGACAGGGAAAAAAGTCATTGGGAAGAAGAACAAGACTCGAAATCGGGGTCTCGATTGCGGATTTTCGAGCTCTGGAATGTTTAGAGTTTTCTCTGCGGGGCAATGCGCATATAAAGGGATTGTTACAATGAGTTAATGGGTGCGATCATACCAACACTCTAATGCACCGTATCCCATTAGAACTCTGCAACTAAGCGTGCTTGGGTGAGAGTAGTACTGGGATGGGTGGCTTCCATTGACGTCTTGGTGTCGCACCTCTTTTATGCGCTTTCATTTTTTTTCCTCGCGAATACACAGCGCTATTCTTGAGCAAAAGTGTTTTTAGTGAGTTCGATAATATAATGTTTGGGAATAAATTAATTTATAAAAATATGACACAATCGAGTCCCAACCTCGAATTTACGGGTGTAGAAAATAAGGATCCCTTGAGATGGGTCGATATGCAGACGTACGAATTGTTGCAAAGAGTGCATCGGTGCGTTCATGCAAGTAGAAATTGCACCAGATCCCATCGGAACTCCCTAGTGGAAGCGTGCAAGACATGGATGGCCTTCTTATTTCCAAGTGTGTCGCAGATTTGTTAAACATTTTTTTATATTTTCGTTGCAAGATCGGCGGGCTTTAACTACCGGCGATGTATTTTGGAAATTGGAAAAGACCGGGACAAGGAAAACAGTCATTGGGAAGAAGAAAAAAGACTTTAAATCTAGGTCTCGATTACGGATTTTCGAGCTTTGGAACGTTTGGAGTTTTTGCTGCGGGACAATGCGCATAAACAGGTTTGTTACAATGAGTTAATGGGTGCGATCATACCAACACTCTAATGCACCGTATCCCATTAGAACTCTGCAGGTAAGGGTGCTTAGGTGAGATTAGTGTGAATTGGAAATGACTGGGACAGGGAGAAAAGTCATTGGGAAGAAGATGAAGACTCGAAATCGGGGTCTCGATTGCGGATTTTTGAGCTTTGGAATGTTTAGAGTATTTGCTGCGGGGCAATGCGCATATAAAGGGATTGTTACAATGAGTTAATGGGTGCGATCATACCAACACTCTAATGCACCGTATCCCATTAGAACTCTGCAGCTAAGCGTGCTTGGGTGAGAGTAGTACTGGAATGGGTGGCTTCCATTGACGTCTTGGTGTCGCACCTCTTTTATGCACTTTCATTTTTTTTCCTCGCGAATACACGGCGCTATTCTTGAGCAAAAGTGTTTTTAGTGAGTTCGATAATATAATGTTCGGGAATAAATTAATTTATAAAAATATGACACAATGGGGTCCCGACCTTCTTATTTACGGGCGCAGAAAATTAGGATCCCTTGAGATGGGTGGATACGCATACGAATGAATTGTTGCGAAGAGTGCATCGGTGCGTTCATACAAGTAGAAATTGCACTGAATCCCATCGAAACTCCCTAGTGGAAGCGTGCCTGGCATGGATGGCCTCCGGATTTCAATGTTTCGAGCAGATTTCGTAGACATTTATTTATATTTTCATTGGAAGTTCGGCGGACTTTAACTATCGGCGGTGTCTTTTGTGAATTGGAAAAGACCAGGACGTGGAAAACAGTCATTGGGAAGAAGAAGAAGACTCGAAATCTGGGTCTCGATTGCGGATTTTCGAGCTTTGGAATGTTTAGCCATTTTGCTGCGGGACATTGCGCATAAAAAAGGATTGTAACAATGAGTTAATGGGTGCGATCATACGTGCAATCTAATGCGCCGGTTCCCATTAGAACTCTGCAGCTAAGCGTGCTTAGGCGAGATTAATGTGAATTGGAAACGACCGGGACGGGGAAAAAAGTCATGAGGAAGAAGAACAAGACTCCAAATCGGGGTCTCGATTACGGATTTTTGAGCTTTGGAACCTTTGGAGTTTTTGCTGCGGGGCAATGCGCATATAAACGGATTTTTGCAATGAGTTAATGGGTACGAACATACCAGCACTCTAATGCACCGGATCCCATTAGAACTTTACAGCTAAACGTGCTTGGGCGAGAATAGTACTGGGTTGGGTAGCCACCTCCATTGACGTCCTCGTATCGCACCTCTTTTTTGCGCTCTTTCATTTTTTTTTCCTGGCGAACAAACAACGTTATTTTTGAGCAAAAGTGTTTTTAGTGAGTTTGATAATATAATTTTCGGGAATAAATTAATTTATAAAAATACGACACAATCGGGACCCAATCTCAAATTTACGAGCGCAAAAAATTAGGATCCCTTGAGATGGGTCGATACGCATACGAACGAATTGTTGCGAAGAGTGCATCGGTGCATTCATGCAAGCAGAAATTGCACCGGATCCCATCGGAACTCCCTAGTTGAAGCGTGCCTGGCATGGATGGCCTCTTGATTTCCAAGTGTCGCGCGGATTTCTTAAACATTTTTTTTATATTTTCGTTGCATGTTCGGCGGGCCTTAACTATCAGCGGTGTGTTTTGTGAATTGGAAAAGACCAGGACAGGGAAAGCAGTCATTGGGAAAAAGAAGAAGACTCGAAATCTGGGTCTCGATTGCGAATTTTCGAGCATTGGAACGTGTGGAGTTTTTGTTGCAGGACAATGCGCATATAAACGGATTCTTACAATGAGGTAATGGGTGCAATCATACATGCACTCTAATGCGCCGGTTCCCATTAGAACTCTGCAGCTAACCGTTCAAGCAAGCAGACATTTTTTTACATTTTTGTTTCAAGTTCTGCTGGGTTTAACTATCGTCGGTGTCTTTTGCGAATTGGAAAATTTCGAGACGGGGAAAAGAGTCATTGGGATGAAGAAGAAGACTCGAAATTGGGGTCTCGATTGCGGATTTTCGAGCTTTGGAACGTTTGGACCTTTTGCGAGGCAATGCGCATATAAACGGATTGTTACAATGAGTTAATGGGTGCGATCATACCAGCACTCTAATGCATCGGATCCCATTAGAACTCTGCAGCTAAGTGTGCTTGGGCGAGAGTAGTACTGGGATGGGTGGCCTTCATTGACGTCCTCGTGTCGCACCTCTGTTTTGCGCTCCTCGTGTCGCACCTCTGTTTTGAGCTCTTCTATTATTTTTTCCTCGCAAACACACAGCGCTATTTTTGAGCAAAATTGATTTTAGTGAGTTTGATAATATAATGTTTGGAAATAAAGTAATTTATAAAAATATGAGACGCAATCGGGTCCCGACCTTGAAATTACGAGCGCAGAAAATTACGATCCCTTGAGATGGGTCGATACGCATACGAACGAATTGTTCCGAAGAGTGCATCGGTACGTTCATGCAAGTAGCAATTGCACCGGATCCCATCGGAACTCCCTAGTGGAAGCGTGCCTGGCATGGATATCCTCTTGATTTCCAAGTGTCGTGCGGATTTCTTAAACATTTTTAAACATTTTCGTTGCAAGTTTGGCAGGCTTTAACTAACAGCGGTGTCTTTTGTGAATTGGAAAATACCGGGATACGGAAAAGAGTCATTGGGAAGAAGAAGCAGACTCGAAATTAGGGTCTCGATTGCGAATTTTCGAGCTTTGGAACGTTTGGACTTTTTGCTGCGATGATACCAGCACTCTAATGCATCGGATCCCATTAGAACTCTGCAGCTAAGCGTGCTTGAGCGAGAGTAGTACTGGGATGGGTGGATTCCATTGACGTTTTCCTGTCGCACCGCTTCTTTGCGCTTTTTTTTTTCCTCGCAACTACACAGTGCTATTATTGATCAAAAGTGATTTTAGTAAGTTTGATAATATACTGTTGGGGAATAAACTAATTTGTTAAAATATGAGATGTAATCGGGCCTCTACCTCGAATTTACGAGCGCAGAAAATTAGGATCCCTTGAGATGGGTCGATACGCATACGAACGAATGTTCCGAAGAGTGCATCGGTACGTTCATGCAAGTAGAAATTGCACCAAATCCCATCGAAACTCCCTAGTGGAAGCGTGCCTGGCATGGATGACCTCCTGATTTCAGAGTGTTGCACGGGTTTTTTTAGGCATTTTTTTACATTTTCGTTGCAAGTGTTGCGGGCTTTAACTATCGACGGTGTCTTTTGTGAATTGGAAAAATACCGGGAAGGGGAAAAGAGTCATGGGGAAGAAGAAGAAGACTCGAAATCGGGGTTTTGATTACGGATTTTCGAGCTTTGGAGTTTTTAGAGTTTTTGCTGCGGGGCAATGCGCATAGAAACAGATTGTTACAATGAGTTAATGGGAGTGATAATACCAGCACGCTTATGCATCGGATCCTATTAGAACTCTGCAACTAAGCGTGCTTGGGTAAGAGTAGTACTGGGATGGGTGAACTCTTTTATTTTTATTTTCCTCGCAAACACATGGCGCTATTTTTGAGCAAAAGTGATTTTAGTGAGTTTGATAATATCATGTTCGGGAATAAATTAATTTATAAAAATATGAGACGCAATCTGGTCCTGACCTCGAATTTACGAGCGCAGAAAATTAGGATCCCTTGAGAAGGTTCGATAATCATACGAACGAATAATTCCGAAGAGTGCATCGGTACGTTCATGCAAGTAGAAATTGCACCGAATCCCATTGGAACTCCCTAGTGGAAGCGTGCCTTGCATGGATGGCCTCCTGATTTCCATGTGTCGCGCGGGTTTCTTCGGCATTTTTTAACATTTTCGTTGCAAGTGTTGCAGGCTTTAACTAACGGCGATGTCTTTTGTGAATTAGAAAATACCAGGACAGGGAAAAGAGTCATGGGGAAGAAGAAGAAGACTTGAAATCGGGGTTTTGGTTGCGGATTTTCGAGCTTTGGAACATTAAGAGTTTTTGCTGTGGGGCAATGCGCATATAAACGGATTGTTACAATGAGTTAATGGGTGCGATCATACCAGCACTCTAATCCACCGGATCCCATTAGAGCTCTCCAGCTAAACGTGCTTGGGCGAGAGTAGTATTGGGATGGATGGCCTCCAGTGAGGTCCTCATGTCGCACCTTTTTTTTTACGCTCTTTCATTGTTTTTTTCCTCGCGAATACACAGCGCTTTTTTTGAGCAAAAGTGTTTTTAGTGAGTTTGATAATATAATGTTCGGGAAAAAATTAATTTATAAAATTATGATGCAATCGGGTCCCGACATCGAATTTATTGATGCAGAAAATTTGGATCCCTTGAGATGGGTCGATACGCATACGAACGAATTGTTGCGAAGAGTCCATCGGTGCGTTCATGCAAGCAGAAATTGTACCGGATACCATCGGAACTCCCTAGTAGAAGCGTGCCTGGCATGGATGCCCTCCTGATTTCCATGTGTCGTGCGGATTTCTTAGACATTTTTTTACATTTTCATCGCAAGCTGGGCGGGCTTTAACTATCGGCGGTGTCTTTTGTGAATTGGAAAATACAAAGACGGGGAAAAGAGTCATTGGGAATGTAGGAATCCCAAGAGATGGACGAATTCAACAAGAGGGGGGGTGAATTGTTGTATTACAAGTTTAAGTATTTATGCCCTGTTTTTGCGGAAATTTAACAATAAAATAAAACTTAAACTTAAAGCGAAAAAGATATATAGAGACAAAGATTTTTACGTGGAAACCTTCTTGGCCTAATAAGAAGGAAAAACCACGACCCCCCGGGATTTCAAAATTCTCTACTATGTTTTAGGCAATTAGTTACAATTACATAAAACAAATTTTGCTTCACTCGAAGCTTCTCAATTCTCTAAATGCTTCACTTGAAGCTTCTCTACCTAGGCCACTTCTCTTTTCTTTCTCTTCTCTTTTCCCTTAGACTTCCCTTAAGTCTAATTACAACTTTTCTCTCAATAACCCTTTACAAGGCCAAATTCTCAAGAAGATAAAAACTTAAATAGTTGCTTTTGAAAAATATAATTAATTAATTGGCAATAAAACAGAAAATATTTTTCTTAATTGATCTCACTAAAGGACACTCTTTTTGATCTATTGAGATATTCGGTTTTTAGCTAATGTTCCTCTATTTATAAGAGGAACAGCCGAATGCACTTAACCCATGATCTCCACTTGCTTACTTGATCCCAAAGCAAAGGGGAAGTTAATGAAAACAAGGAGATTAACCGGCTGGTAGTTTTCCAGAAAATAAGTGACGGTTATCTTACATACTATTAATAGTATATGGGTTTCCTAATTAAAAGGAGACTTTTTCAAAACAAAGAAAAAGTCTTTTCCATATTTTTAGGCATCTAAAATTAGGTTTTAGCCAATTAATAAATTAATTAAATAAAGCAACTAAAATAAATTTTTATCTTAAACATTAACCGAAAACAGAAAATAATATTTCGCATTTTCTGGTCAGTGTCTTCACTAGTCCTGCATGGTGGGAACAGCGTACTGTCTCCATTTTCAACTTCAGTCAGATTGTCACTTTGGGAACAGTAGACTTCCTGTCTCTATTTGCAACTTTCTTACTTCTTGGATATTTTGACACGTACTTTCTCCACGACCAAGTCATAGGCTTCATCAACGATAGAATCGGATATATACCTATAAAACAATCTCTAAAATATATTTGTTTAATTAAAGTAAAGTCATCATCAAAACCTTAAGAGGCCAACAAATTCCCCCTTTTTGATGATGACAAACTTTTTAAACAAACTTAAACAAAAATAGAGTAAGACGAAAGTATAGAGCATGCTAGAGATTAAAGCTACTCTACATAACTTTTGTAAATCAACTCGTTACAATTAATTTACCAAGTATTCATATCAAAACAATTTACTCCATAAAACATAGTATTAAAAACTTATGTTATTAAATAATTTTCCAAAAATAGTTAACATAATCAGTTAAGCAAGCATTGTTGATTTTTGTGAGCAAAAGTGAACAAATGTTCAGAGCAATCAATGTACAAAGGAGTTCATTAACAATATCAAAACTTATCAGACCAATACTTATCAGAGCATATAAACAGACATGATCAGAGCATCATATATCATTAATCAAAAACAACTATATCAAAGTCAATAACTCAGAGTTAACAAATCAGACTCAATATCACTATAAAACAACTCAGATAATCAGAGCCAACATTTTCCTAATCAGAGCAACAACTTCTTTCAGTGATCATATAGAACTTAGTAGATCGAGCATACCTTTAAGTTTGTGCTAAATATTCCCCCTTTTGACATCATTCAAAAAGGATTAGCATTGACAAACCACAGCACTAAACAAGTGAGAATAGTTAATAAGAGGATAGGCAGGTAATAGCAGTTATAAAAAGTAAGTACTAATAGATGCAATCAATCAGCATTGTTTTAAATGACACAAACCAAAAGAAAGTAGCAGCAGTAATGTTTAAGGAATCATCAAAATACAAATGATGTACCAACTTGGGTACAATCAACTGAAACAAAGTTTTTGAAATGATAAATTGATAAGTTGGTCATCAGAAACATGTAGGAGAGGATTCAAGGAGCTTGCTCTTCTTCATCAATAAATTCGGTCTGGACCTCCACTGTGTCAAGCTTTGCTCCTAGACGGGCTTCCATCTGGGATAGCTGATCAGTAATAGAGGCTAGAGAGACACGAATTTCATCTTGAAATGCATAGAGCTGAGACTGTAAGTCCTTAAGCTGGGAGAGTATGGGAACAGAATCAAAACCTGATGGAGTGTGAGGTGGTGAGGCTTGTGATGGAACGGATGGTGGTGTGGCATGAATAGGTGATGGTGGTGGTGTGACCGGTTTTGGTGAAGTAGGTGCAGTAGGTTGAGTCTCAAGAGTGTTTTGAGAGGAGTCATCATCCAAACTAACAAAAGGACATTTTCCCTTAGAAGCTAGCCTATGGCTTTTCCTAGGGTTCACAGTTGGCTCCTTCTTAACTGGCAGTTGAACCTCCTCATCACTAATATCATTAAGATCTACTGCAGCGCCTCCTTCTTTCATAGAGGTTTCCCTCTCTTTATCATCTGCTCTTTGTTCCTCAGCCTCCCCTTGTTCCCCCTGGGAACCAGCTTCTGCCTCTTTGTTAGTGGCAGTGGGAACAGACTCCTGATCCTTAATGATTTTTTCATCCTCCTGTTCCTCCTCCTCCTTTTCAGAATCAAAAATTTCAGCCTCCATAGAAACATGTTCAAGAATCCCATTATCATTTAGTTTTAGACGCAAATTGTTTAAACATTTTGCGCCAATTTTGTTGTTGGGACTCATTGGAAACAGCAAACCCTCAAGGGGGACACCAAATTTTCTAAAGATCCAAGTCAATAAACCTCCATACCCAACTAAATATTTCTTTTGTATGCAATCAGATAGGTGAGAAATCATTAGTGAAGGGAAATTAATTTTAATGTGATTGGCTAAACAATACATTAATGTGGCGTCGCGAAGATTTACTTCACTACGTTTGGAATTACGAGGCAAAATGAAAAGACGAGCAACATTGTAAAGTAATTTGTGGAGAGGAGACAGTAAGTTGTGACTGATCCTCCCCTTTTTCTCATGTATCCCTAAAAATTTGAGAACAGTTTTCTCATTTATCCCAGAAAAGACGATCTTAGAACCAACATAGTATGTGTCAAAGCCAACTGCAGGAACTCCAAACCACTCACCCAGCATCAAACTATTAAACTCAATCTTAACATCCTTAACTATACTAGAACAGACCCCATTTTCAATTGAGAAGTTCGAAATAAACTCGCGCATGAGGAAAGGGTAAATAGGGTTACAACAATAATCAGTCATCAATGTCTCCCAACTTTGATTTTGTAGAACAGCGTGTAGTTGAGGGAAGGGAGTGGAATCATACCAGAGTTTATCAAGGCCAAACCCGACGGTCATTTCCTTACCGATTTCTTCTGCACTGTGAGGATCAGCGTGTTTTAATCTTTTTGCTACTTTGGATGATGATTCACTCTTAGGAGTAGGGTGTGAGCGCTTTGTTCCGGCATGCATTGGAGTGTTTGTGGGTATTTCTGTGTGTGTGTCGGTTGAGAAACATGGTGGAGCATCGATCAAGGGTGATGGATATATAATGTTCAGGGGTTTCGGTTGTGATGGTCTGGGTGTTTTCTTAGTTGCCTTCTTGTTTGAGGTTGATTGAGGAGTTTTCATGGTGGATGAAGAGGAAGAGATGCACAAGGATGAGGGTGAATGACGGTTTTAGAAATTGTACAGTGGGAGTGATGATGATGATGTGAAGGGTTGGGGTATGAAGTGACGTGAGGGGGAAGTTATATGGATGAAGAGACGGTTTTTGAGAGGTTCCACTACCCATTATTAAATTGTGTGTGAAAAGAAATTTTGGTAGTTATTACAGTTTTTGATCCGACCCTCATTTATATCATGTTGACCAATAAAATAATTAAGAAATGATTGAAGACGTTCCTTTTTTTTATTTTATTTTTTTTATTTTATTTTTTTTTTAATTTATAAGAACGTCTTTTTAGAACAAAGGCTGCTATGGCATGATCAAATGAAACATGCATTCAAGATGGCAAATATAGTACATGCTTTAAATAACTACATACCTGGACCCTTTTAATGGTTAACTTCTTAACCAAGGTTTTTGTGGATGTGTTAGTCTTTCGATTTTCATATTGCCTTTTGGAGAATGCTTGTCACAAACTTTAGTGTAACTTTATCATGCCAAGTTCTAATCTCATTTTTTCATGTTGTTCCCTAGGAAGAGGTTTTGTCAGGATATCTGCAATTTGTTCATTAGTGTTGACATGCTTAACAACAATATTTTTATTTTCTACATTATCCTTAAGAAAATGATGCCTTATATGTATATGTTTTACTCTAGAATGATGCACTGGATCTTTGGATATGCATATGGCACTGGTATTATCACAATAAATAGGTACACATTCAAACTTAATACCAAAGTCTCTTAGTTGCTGTTTTATCCATAGCATTTGGGAACAGCAAGCTGCTGCTGCCACATATTCAGCTTCAGCTGTGGATAGTGCCACGTTGTTCTGTTTCTTGGAACACCATGATACTAAACATGAACCAAGAAATTGTACCATACCTGACGTGCTTTTTCTATTAACAAGATCTCCAGCATAATCTGCATCACTAAAACCTTTCAAGTCATAGACATCACTTTTAGGATAAAATAGGGACATG
Source organism: Amaranthus tricolor (assembly GCF_026212465.1). Taxonomy (NCBI): domain Eukaryota; kingdom Viridiplantae; phylum Streptophyta; class Magnoliopsida; order Caryophyllales; family Amaranthaceae; genus Amaranthus; species Amaranthus tricolor. The sequence continues at coordinate 25,353,472 of NC_080056.1, read as the reverse complement.
TCATCTGTTCCTTTCAAATATCTCAGAATTCTTTTTACTGCCGTTAAATGTGATTCTTTAGGATTAGATTGAAATCTAGCACATAAACCAACACTAAACGAAATATCAAGCCTACTTGCAGTTAGATACAATAAAGAACCGATCATGCCTCGATACATGGTTTGATCAATATTAATACCATTTATGTCTTCATCTAATCTAATGTTAGTAGCCATGGGAGTGTGGTTGGTTTTAGCATTATCTAAGCCATATTTCTTAAGAAGTTCTTTAATGTATTTTTGTTGATGAATAAATATTCCATTTGCAGTTTGTTTAATTTGCAAACCAAGGAAGAAATTTAATTCTCCCATCATGCTCATTTCAAATTCATTGCCTATTAGGTCAGCAAATTCTTTACACAGCAATTCATTTGTAGCACCAAAAATAATATCATCAACATATATTTGAACAACCAAAATATCAGAACCTCTATTCTTAAAGAATAAGGTTTTATCAATTTTACCTCTAACAAAATTATTTTCAATTAAGTACTTTGATAGTCTTTCATACCATTGCCTTGGAGCTTGTTTTAGCCCATAAAGAGCTTTGTCAAGCTTGTAGACATGATCAAGACAAGAGGGATTTTCAAAACCGGGTGGTTGTTCCACAAAAACTTCTTCATCAAGAAAACCATTTAAGAAAGCACATTTAACATCCATTTGATATAATTTGAAATTCATAAAAGCAGCAAATGAAATTAAAATTCTAATAGCCTCTAACCTTGCTACCGGAGCAAATGTCTCGGTATAGTCAATTCCTTCTTGTTGATTATACCCTTTTACCACGAGTCTTGCCTTGTTTCTCACAATGATTCCATGTTCATCCAATTTGTTTCTAAAAACCCACTTTAATCCTATTACTTTCTTGTGCTTGGGTTTTGGTTCTAAGTGCCATACTTTATTTCTTTCGAATTCATTTAACTCATCTTGCATGGCTACAACCCATTCGGAATCTCTTAAGGCTTCTTCGTGATTTTTTGGTTCAAGTGATGATAGGAACGCAAAGTGTGCACAAAAATTTCTCATTTGGGATCTGGTTTGTGTTCCCTTGTTCAAATCACTTACAATTGAATCAAGAGGATGATACTTCTGATATTTCCAAGGTTTAGGCACGAATTCTCTTGTGGGAACTGTTGAAGGTTCAGGATTATTGTCTTGATTGTCGTTCTATTCAGCTTCTGTTTGATCAATTTGTTCTTGTATGGGAACAGCTGGATTGGGAACAGTCTGCTGGTTCTGGTTCACAGGCTGTTCCTGATCTTGATCAGACTCTTCTGTTTCTTCATGAATCTGCTGTTCGCCTTCTATTCTTTGATCTTGCTGTTCGCCTTCTATTCTTTGATCTTGCTGTTCGCCCTCTACTCTTTGATCTTGCTGTTTCGTTGTATCTTCATCATCTTCCAGGTTAGCAAGACCTATTTTAATGTTACTCAAATCCTGTTCACTTGTAGCAAAGTTAGTTTCATAAAAAATAATGTGAACGGATTCTTCAACACACATTGTTCTCTTATTGTAAACTCTGTAAGCTTTACTGTGAGAAGAATAGCCAAGGAACACTGCTTCATCACTCCTTTCATCAAACTTCCCTATGTTTCTTTTTCCATTTACGTGAACAAAGCATTTACATCCAAATACACGAAAATGAGAAATATTAGGTTTTATACCTTTAAATAATTCATAGGGAGTTTTAGAGGTGATGGGTCTTATCAATACTCTATTCAAAATATAACATGCAGTATTAACGGCCTCGGCCCAAAAGTTTTGTGGGAGACCACTTGCAATCAACATGGTTCTAGCCATTTCTTCTAACGTTCTGTTCTTTCTTTCTACCACACCATTTTGTTGTGGTGTTCTTGGTGCGGAGAAGTTATGGCTAATACCATTTTCATTGCAATAGTTCATAAAACTTGAATTCTCAAATTCTTTTCCATGGTCTGATCTTATGTGGACTAGTTGATTATTACTAGATTTTTGTGTTTTGTTCGCAAAAGAAACAAACTCATTAAAGGCTTCATCCTTAGATACTAAAAATAAAGTCCATGTGAATCTTCTGTAATCATCAACTATAACAAAAACATACCTCTTGCCACTACGGCTTTGGATTCTCATTGGTCCACAAAGATCCATGTGAATTAATTCAAGTGGTCTTGATGTGGTCATCACATTTTTAGGTTTAAAGGATGATCTCACTTGTTTTCCTTTGGTACAAGGATCGCATATCTCATCCTTAACAAATTTTATGGATGGCAATCCTCTTACTAAGTCTTTTGTTCTCAATGTATTAATCAATGAGAAGCTTGCATGACCTAGACGCTTGTGCCAAAGAAGTGGATCTTCCTCTATGACACTAAGACAAGTCATACTGGATTTGGGAACAGTGTTTAGGTCCACAACATATGTGTTCCCTTTTCGAACTCCTTCCAGGACTACGTCTCCTGTGTCTTTCCTAGTAATAATGCATCTATCAGCAGTAAAGTTAACGGAGTTACCTTTGTCACAAAATTGAGAAACACTTAAAAGATTATGTTTTAAATTCTCGACTAAAAATACATTGTCGATGGCATGGGAACTTGACCTTCCTACTCTTCCTTTGGCAATGATTTCGCCTTTCATGTTTTCTCCAAAGGTCACTGTTTCTCCATCATAGGCTTCTAGTGAGAGAAATCTTGATTTATCTCCTGTCATATGTTTGGAACAACCACTGTCGAGATACCATGAGTTGTTCCCCCTCACTAGAACCTGCAAAGCAAATCAATTCTTAGGAACAGGAACCCAGTCTTCCTTGGGTTCCTCGTCAATTACACATGAATCATTTTTCTTAACCCACATGCGTTCGACATAGATTATATTTGCTTTGTTATGCTGTTCCCTTTTTATGCATTGATCTTTTAGGTGTCCAGTTTTACCACAAAAGGAACAGACTTTGTTACTAGGGAGATCAACATAGAAATTTTTCTTTTTATTATTCTTAACGTATCCTAGGCCTTCTTTACCTTTTGTTTTAGCATTTAGAATCCATTTAGGAATTTCATTGATTTTCCCTTTTTCTCTAGAATTTAGTTCGTATTTCAATTTTTCAATTTCTGACCTACTTGATTCTAATTCTGATTTCATTTTCAGAAATTCAGTGCTTAGCATATGAGAGGGAACAGCAAACTGATCCCATATTGAGCCTACTGTTTTGTATCGATTTATCTCTATATTAAGAATAATGTATTCCTGTTTTATCTTTTCCAATGTTTCTTTTAACATGATATTTTGATCTAATAAATCAAAGAATCTATTTTGCACATCATACCTAAAGGAATTTAGGTAAGAAACATGGTCTTTGCAAGAATTAAGGTCCTTTTCAATTTGGAGACACTCGATATTTCTTTTCTCTAATTTATCTTGTGTCTCCAATAGCAACTCTATTAACTTATACTTATTGAATTTAATAAAATTTTCAAGAGAAGAGTTAGAAGATATTACCTCTTTATCTTTAGACTTTTCGACGGTGCTTTGATGAGAGGCCATAAGACATAGGTTTGCAGTTTCTTCCTCCATAGGGACTTCTGTCTCTGCTTCACTCTCGGTGTCACCCCATGCAGCAATCATGGCTTTGCGAAAGTCTGTTTTGAAGTTTCCTTTCATAGGTTGTCTTCCTGTTTCCCTTGCCTTTCCCTTGCCCTTCTCATTTTTCCATTGAGGGCAATCTTTGATGAAGTGATCGACACTTCCACATTTGTGGCACTCGTACTTTGTCTTCATATTAGCAGTTCCCTTTTCTTTATTGTTTCTTTGATTTGCATACCTGCTGTTCCTGAAGAACTTTCTGAATTTTCGTACCAGCATCGCAGCTTCTTCCTCATCAGTTTCTGATCCATCACTTTCATTAGCTGCTAGAGCCAGGCCTTTGTTTCTGGAACTGTCAGCTGTTCCCAAATGCAGTTCGTGGGTCATTAGGGAACCAGCCAACTCTTCCAGATTAAATTTAGTGAAGTCCTTGGACTCTTGTATGGCAGTGACCTTGGCTCTCCACCTTTCATCTTGTGGAAGGCTCCTAAGAATTTTTCTAACTTGTTCATCAACGGGAATTACCTTTCCAAGAGAGACTAGTTCATTAGTAATGTTAGTGAACCTGGTGAACATCTCTTGAATATTCTCCCTAGGTTCCATAACAAACCTTTCGTATCTAGACATTAACAAATCTATCTTGGAACGTTTTACCTCACTTATACCTTCATGGGTAACTTCCAGCAGGTCCCAAATCTGCTTGGCAGTTTTGCAACCCATTATGCGATTGTGTTCATTTGGTCCTAGACCGCAGTGAAGTAATTTTATGGCAAGAGCATTCATCTCCATTTTCTAGAAATCTTCTTTCTCATATTCAGTGATGGGTTTTGGAATGCTTTCATTGTTGGAGTTGATGGTCGTCACCTCAAAGTCTCCAACTTCAATGACTCTCCATACTTGATAATTCTCGGCCTTAATGAAGATTTCCATCCTATTTTTCCAGTAAGTATAAAATTTCCCATCAAACATGGGTGGCCTTTGCGTAGAATACCCCTCTTCCATACGTTCATTCATTTTCAGCATCTCTACGGGAACAGGATACTGCTCTCAGGGTTTCCTGATCAAATGAGGAACAGGGCTCTGATACCAATTGTAGGAATCCCAAGAGATGGACGAATTCAACAAGAGGGGGGGTGAATTGTTGTATTACAAGTTTAAGTATTTATGCCCTGTTTTTGCGGAAATTTAACAATAAAATAAAACTTAAACTTAAAGCGAAAAAGATATAAAGAGACAAAGATTTTTACGTGGAAACCTTCTTGGCCTAATAAGAAGGAAAAACCACGACCCCCCGGGATTTCAAAATTCTCTACTATGTTTTAGGCAATTAGTTACAATTACATAAAACAAATTTTGCTTCACTCGAAGCTTCTCAATTCTCTAAATGCTTCACTTGAAGCTTCTCTACCTAGGCCACTTCTCTTCTCTTTCTCTTCTCTTTTCCCTTAGACTTCCCTTAAGTCTAATTACAACTTTTCTCTCAATAACCCTTTACAAGGCCAAATTCTCAAGAAGATAAAAACTTAAATAGTTGCTTTTGAAAAATATAATTAATTAATTGGCAATAAAACAGAAAATATTTTTCTTAATTGATCTCACTAAAGGACACTTTTTTTGATCTATTGAGATATTCGGTTTTTAGCTAATGTTCCTCTATTTATAAGAGGAACAGCCGAATGCACTTAACTCATGATCTCCACTTGCTTACTTGATCCCAAAGCAAAGGGGAAGTTAATGAAAACAAGGAGATTAACCGGCTGGTAGTTTTCTAGAAAATAAGTGACGGTTATCTTATATACTATTAATAGTATATGGGTTTCCTAATTAAAAGGAGACTTTTTCAAAACAAAGAAAAAGTCTTTTCCATATTTTTAGGCATCTAAAATTAGGTTTTAGCCAATTAATAAATTAATTAAATAAAGCAACTAAAATAAATTTTTATCTTAAACATTAACCGAAAACAGAAAATAATATTTCGCATTTTCTGGTCAGTGTCTTCACTAGTCCTGCATGGTGGGAACAGCGTACTGTCTCCATTTTCAACTTCAGTCAGATTGTCACTTTGGGAACAGTAGACTTCCTGTCTCTATTTGCAACTTTCTTACTTCTTGGATATTTTGACACGTACTTTCTCCACGACCAAGTCATAGGCTTCATCAACGATAGAATCGGATATATACCTATAAAACAATCTCTAAAATATATTTGTTTAATTAAAGTAAAGTCATCATCAAAACCTTAAGAGGCCAACAGGGAAGAAGAAGAAGACTCGAAATTGGGGTCTCGATTGCGGATTTTTGAGCTTTGCAACGTTTGGACTGTTTGTTGCGAGGCAATGCGCATATCAACGGATTGTACCATGAGTTAATGGGTGCGATCATACAAGCACTCTATTGCATCGGATGCCATTACAACTCTGCAGCTAAGCATGCTTGGGCGAGAGTAGTACTAGGATGGGTGGCCTCCATTGACGTTGTCGTGTCGCACCTCTTTTTTGCGCTCTTTTATTTTTTTTCCTGGCAAATCCACAGCGCTATTTTTGAGCAAATTTGATTTTAGTGAGTTTCATAATATAATGTTCGGGAATAAATTAATTGATAAAAATATGAGACGCAATCCGGTCCCGACCTCGAATTTACGAGCGCAGAAAATTAGGATCCCTTGAGATGGTTCGATACGCATACGAACGAATTATTCCGAAGAGTGCATCGGTACGTTCATGCAAGTAGAAATTGCACCGGATCCCCTCGGAACTCCCTAGTGGAAGCATGCCTGGCATGGATGGCCTCTTGATTTCCAAGTGTCGTGCGAATTTCTTAAACATTTTTTTACATTTTCCTTGCATGTTAAGTGGGCTTTAACTATCGGCGGTGTCTTTTGTGAATTGGAAAATACCGGAACTGGGAAAAGAGTCATTGGGAAGAAGAAGAAAACTCGAAATTGGTGTCTCAATTGCGGATTTTTGTGCTTTGGAATATGAGACGCAATTGGGTCCCGAACTCGAATTTACAGGCGCAGAAAATTAGGATACCTTGATATGGGTCGATACGCATACAAACGAATTGTTGCGAAGAGTGCATCGGTTCGTTCATACAAGCAGAAATTTCACCGGATCCCATCGAATCTCCCTAGTGGAAGCATGCCTGGCATGGATGGACTCCTGATTTCCAAGTGTCGCACGAATTTCTTAGAGATTTTTTTACATTTTCGTTGCAAGTTCGGCAGGCTTTAACTATCGGCGGTGTCTTTTGTGAATTGGAAAATACCGGGACGGGGATTAGAGTAATTGGGAAGAATAAATAAGACTCAAAATCAGGGTCTCGATTGCGGATTTTCTAGGTTTGGAACGTTTGGAGTTTTTTCTGTGGGGCAATGTTCATATAAACGGATTGTTACAATGAGTTAATGGGTACTATCATAACAGCACTCTAATGCACCGGATCCAATTAGAACTATGCAGCTTGGCGTGCTTCGGTGAGAGTAGTACTGGGATGCGTGGCCTCCATTGACGTCCTGGTGTTGCACCTCTTTTTTGCGTTATTTTATGTTTTTTTTTCCTCGCGGATACACTGCGTTATTTTGGAGAAAAAGTGATTTAAGTGAGTTTGATAATATAATGTTCGGAAATACATTAATTTATAAAAATATGAGACGCAATTCGGTCTCGACCTCGTATTTATGGGCGCAGAAAATTAGGATACCTTGAGATGGGTCGATATGCATACGAACGAATTGTTGTGAAGAGTGCATCAGTTCGTTCATGCAAGCAGAAATTGCACCGGATCCCATCGGAACTCCTTAGTGGAAGCATGCCTGGCATGGATGCACTAGTGGAAAAAAATGTATCTGCTGCGTGTCATTTGCTGCGGTTTTCCTTAGATGCAGCATTAAATAGCAAAAAAAAAATATATATAATACAAATACTGCGGTTTAAATAATGCCCGCAGCATATAAGCATTATATGCTGCGGTTTTCATAAGCCCGCAGCATATAAGCACTTATATGCTGCGGTTTTAATAAGCCCGCAGCATATAAGCACTTATATGCTGCGGTTTTAATAAGCCCGCAGCATATACCCTATTTTTTTTTTATAAAATCCCGCCTTCATTCATACAGCGGATTCAAAACCCACGAAAATATATTATTTGTTTTCAAAACCCACCTTACTTCGACATAATTTGCTCATTTCTCTTCATCTTCTTCAACCTTCTTCAACCCATGAAAATTTGTTGTTCTTCCTCTTTTCTTCTTCAACCTTCTTCAAAACCCACGAATATTGTTGTTGTTGTTCTTCTTCTTCAAAACCCACGCAATTGTTTTAGGGCTTCGTTTTTTTAAGGTATAATTTCTTCTTCAAAACCCACGAAAATTGTTGTTGTTGTTCTTCGTTTTTTTATTTTTCCAAGCTTCATGATGTTTTAGGGCTGAGTTTTTGTTCTTCATGAAAATTGTTGTTGTTCTTCAAAACGCATGCGGCTACTACACTCTCAAATACATTGACGATATCTTACACGCCCTTAAAGAGATGGGAAAATGCGCGGATTGAAAGAAAAGATTGTCGTGTATCTTGCTAATTTTTTTTCTTGGTAAATAATGTAATTAGTTTAGATTTAGGACTTTAATTTGTATATATATGTACATATTATTATATATACGATCGAGAGTTTACAAAGAGATTATTGGTGATAGTTATTGGTGATTATCATTGGATTATTGTACATTAATCATTGTTTATTACATTGTACATTATTGGATTATTTATTAGTATTAAACGAAATAAGAAAAAAATAATAATATATTATTTTCTGCGGGCCTCCCAAAGCCCGCAGCAAATAATGCACTTTTTTGCTGCGGTTTAAAACCGCAGCATTTAAAATAGCTTATCTGCTGCTATCACTAATGCTGGGGGCCAAAACCGCAGCATATTATGGCCAAAAAACCGCAGCAAATGAGGTTTTTTCCACTAGTGATGGCCTCCTGATTTCCATGTGTCGCACGGATTTGCTACACATTTTTTTACATTTTCGTTGCAAGTTCGGCAGGCTTTAACTATCGGCGGTGTCTTTTGTGAATTGGAAAATATCGGGACGGGGAAAAGAGTAATTGGAAAGAATAAATAAGACTCGAAATCGAGGTATCGATTGCGGATTTTCGAGCTTTGGAACGTTTGGAGTTTTCTATGTGGGGCAATGTTCATATAAACACATTGTTACAATGAGTTAATGGGTGCTATCATACCAGCACTCTAATGCACCGGATCCAATTAGAACTCTGCAGCTAAGCGTTCTTCGGCGAGAGTAGTACTGGGATGGGTGGCACCTCTTTTATGCGTTCTTTTATTTTTTTTTCCTCGTGAATACACAACGCTATTTTTGAGTAAAAGTGATATTAGCGAGTTTGATAATATAATGTTCGGGAATACATTAATTAATAAAAATATGAGACGCAATTGTGTCCCGACCTCGAATTTACGCGCGCAGAAAATTAGGATACCTTGAGATGGGTCGATACGCATACGAACAAAATGTTGCGAAGAGTGCATCGGGTTCATGCAAGCAGAAATTGCACCGGATCCCATCGGAGCTCCCTAGTGGAAGCATGCCTAGCATGGATGGACTACTGATTTCCAAGTGTCGCACGGATTTCTTAGACATTTTTTTATATTTTCGTTGCAAGTTTGGCGGGCTTTAACTATCGGCGGTGTCTTTTGTGAATTGAAAAATACCGGGACGGGGAAAAGAGTCATTGGGAAGAAGAAGAAGAAGAAGACTCGAAATCGGGGTCTCGATTGCGGATTTTCGAGATTTGGAATGTTTGCAGTTTTTGCTACAGGGCAATGCGCATATAAACGGATTGTTACAATGAGTTAATAGGTGCGATCATACCAGCACTCTAATGCATCAAATCCCATTAGAACTCTGCAGCTAAGTGTGCTTGGGCGAGAGTAGTACTGGGATGGGTGGCCTCCATTGACGTCCTCGTGTCGCACCTCTTTTTTGCGCTCTTTTATTTTTTTTTCCCTCGCAAACACACAACGCTATTTTTGAGCAAAAGTGATTTTAGTGAGTTTGATAATATAATGTTTGGGGATAAATTAATTTATAAAAATATGAGCCGCAATCGGGTCCCGACCTCGAATTTACGAGCGTAGAAAATTAGGATCCCTTGAGATGGGTCGATACGCATACGAACGAACTGTTGCAAAGAGTGCATCGGTACGTTCATGCAAGTAGAAATTGCACCGAGTCCCATCGAAACTCCCTAGTGGAAGCGTGCCTGGCTTGGATGGCCTCCTGATTTCCATGTGTCGTGCGGGTTTCTTAGACATTTTTTTACATTTTCGTTGCAAGTTCGACGGGCTTTAACTATCGGCGGTGTCTTTTTTGAATTGGAAAATATCGGGATGGGGAAAAGAGTCATTGGGAAGAAGAAGAAGACTCGAAATTGGGGTTTTGATTGCAGATTTTCGAGCTTTGGAACGTTTAGAGTTTTTGCTGCGGGGCAATGCGCATATAAACGGATTGTTACAATGAGTTAATGGGTGTGATCATACTAGCACTCTAATGCACCAGCTCCCATTAGAACTCTGCAGCTAAGCGTGCTTGGGAGAGAGTAGTATTGGGATGGATGGCCTCCTGTGGGGTCCTCGTGTCGCACCTCATTTTTCCGCTCTTTCATTTTTTTTTCCTCGCGAATACACAGCGCTATGTTTGAGCAAAAGTGATTTTAGTGAGTTTGATAATATAATGTTCGGGAATAAATTAATTTATAAAAATATGACACAATCAGATCCCGACCTCGAATTTACGGGTGCAGAAAATTAGGATCCCTTGAGATGGGTCGATACGCATACGAACGAATTGTTTCAAAGAGTGCATCGGTGCGTTCATGCAAGCACAAATTGCACCGGATCCCATCAGAACTCCCTAGTGGAAGCGTGCCTAGCATGGATGACCTCCTGATTTCCAAGTGTTTTTTTTCCTCGCGGATACAGAGCGCTATTTTGGAGCAAAAGTGATTTTAGTGAGTTTGATAATATAATGTTCGGGAATACATTAATTTATAAAAATATGAGACGCAATTGGGTCCCGACCTCTCATTTACGGGTGCAGAAAATTAGGATGCGTTGAGATGTGTCGATACACATATGAACGAATTGTTGCGAAGAGTGCATCGGTTCGTTCATGCAAGAAAAAATTGCACCGGATCCCATCGGAACTCTCTAGTGGAAGCATGCCTGGCATGGATGGCCTCCTGATTTCCATGTGTCTGCACGGATTTGTTAGACATTTTTTCACATTTTAGTTGCAAGTTCGGCGGGCTTTAACTATCGGCGGGTCTCGATTGCGGATTTTTGAGATTTGGATAATAATCCTTGTATTGAGACGAATCAAACAAGATCCCACGACTATGTTTTAACTTAAAGATTAAGAGTAAAATACAAATCAAAAGTGATAAGTGAATAGTGCTCAAAAATAAATGGGACAATTAGGCTGAATAGAAGAGAGTATTGAATATGTATAAGACTAACTAATTGTTAGAAAATGATGTATCATGTACATTTTTTTCTTGCTAATTAGTGTTTATCTGTTGTAAAAGGTAGTCACTTTTATCATGGGCTATTCCACACAGTCCAATATCAATAACGTCAGCACAAAACATAAGAAATTATTTAAAATGAAATTATCATCATGAAATTCGATATGATAACGATGCTGGATACTACTACTTATACATCTTCAACCTTTTTACTTTTCATAAATTTATAACACATTAACATTTTCATTCGTATTATCGTATTATTGTTAATAAAAATATATAAAAATATAATGAAATTTGATAAGATAAGAGACCGCATACGTAGTGTGCCGCTTCAAAAAAAAAAAAATTGACTATGCAATGTAAAAGATGTGGAAAAATAATAAAGCCTGATACTGGTAGTAGTTACCAGAGTAGCCGTTGAACTACATTAGTAGATTCTCCCCACTACATGTTAATTTTCAATTCCCAAGATTCTACACACCACAAACACAAATCCCTTCCCCGCCACCCCACACACACACACACACACTTCTCTATTATTTTCACCTGTCACCAACTACAATTCATTTCCCTCTTACATTAACGATCTGATTGTTTATTAAAAACAATACTATTACAAATTTATCTCAATTAACGAAAAATGAATAAAGTAAACACATAAAAATAAAAACAACATTCAACTTAAAATAAACACGCAGCAGAGTGGCAGTAACACAGTTAAAAGACACAAATATTTTAGCAAGTATCAGAATTCAGACATCAGATTCAGCACCAACAATGCTGATTCACTGAAACGCATCATTTTCGCTCTCTTCTCTAACCAAAATTTTAGTTTCCGTTCCAAATAATATAATAATACTCTTATTAATTTCCACATGGCCCACACTCAGCTGATGTATCGTCATCCTTTTTACCGTTACCCGCTCCCCGTATATAAATGCTATTCTACCTTTAACTTTTCCTCAACTCTACTGTTCAATCCCACTAATAAATTCCTACTTTTATCTCTCTTTGATTTTGATTTCATTTCTCACATTCTTCAACTTACACACTCAAAATGGCTGACTCTAACGGTCGGAAACTACTAGTTGAAGTCTGTAATGCCAAGAATTTGATGCCTAAAGATGGCCACGGAACCGCCAGTGCATTTGTAATGGTGGATTTTGACGGCCAACGACGTCGTACTAAGACAATTTCTCGTGATCTCAACCCTCAATGGGATGAGAAGCTTGAATTCTTTGTACACAATGTTGAATCTATGAATTCCGAAATATTAGAGCTGAATGTGTATAATGACAAGAAGACCGGGAAACGCACTAATTTCCTCGGTAAAGTTAAGATTTCTGGATCATGTTTTGCTAAATTAGGGTCAGAAACCTTAATTTACCATCCATTGGAGAAGCGGAGTGTGTTTTCTCAGATTAAAGGGGAGATCGGGCTTAAGGTTTGGTACGAGGATCCGCCTGTGGAAGAGGAGAAGAAACCAGATGAGAAGAAGGAAGAAGAGAAGAAAACAGAGGTTGCTGTGGAAGAGAAAAAAGAAGAGGAGAGTAAAACAGAAGAAGTGAAAGAAAAAGTCGAAGAAAAGCCGCCGGAGGACAATCATCCACTTCCAGCACCTCAAGAAGAGACGAATAAAGAAACTCCAGCACCTCCACCACCACCAAATGCTGTCGCAGAGGTTAAACCTCTAGAAAATGAGAAGGAGGATGAAAACAAGAATCTAGAAGTTTCGACAACAAATAATAATAGTAGTAACAATACTGTTGATAATGATAACATAATCACTACTACTAATACCAGAAGTGATTTAGAGATCCGATCTGTTTCCGGTTCAGACCGGAGGAGTGGAACAGGGTATGATTTAGTAGATCGGATGCCATTTTTGTACGTTCGTGTTGTAAAAGCGAAACATTCGAATCCAGAAGTTGATGCGATGAGTTTTGCTAAATTGGTGATTGGAACTCATAGCATAAAAACGACGTCGGAGAAGAATAATAAAGATTGGGATCAAGTTTTTGCTTTTGATAAAGAAGGGTTAAATTCGAGTTCTCTGGAAGTATCAGTTTGGACAGAGAAGAAAAAGGAAGAGCAAGAAGGTTCAAAAATTGAGGAGAAATGTCTTGGTATTGTGTCGTTTGACTTACAGGAGGTACCAAAACGCTTACCACCTGATAGTCCTTTAGCTCCTCAATGGTATACTCTTGAAACAGGTTCTGAAGTTGGTGGTGCTGATGTTATGGTTGCGGTTTGGGTTGGAACCCAAGCTGATGAAGCATTCCAAGAGGCTTGGCAATCGGATTCGGGTGGGTTGATTCCGGAGACCCGAGCCAAGGTTTATCTTTCTCCGAAGTTGTGGTATTTACGGTTAACGATTATTCAAACCCAAGATTTACAGATAGGTTCGGTGTCACCCGAACCAAAAACTCGAGCTCTGGAGCTTTATGTAAAGGCTCAACTTGGAGCTCAAGTTTTTAAGACAGGTCGAATAGGGTCCTCTAATCCTACGTGGAATGAAGATTTGGTGTTTGTGGCAGCAGAGCCTTTTGAGCCCTTTTTGGTGGTTACCGTTGAGGATATTGTAAGTGGAAAATCTATTGGATTGGTTAAGGTACGCGTGGCAAGCATCGAACGGAGGAGTGATGACCGAGCACAAACCAAGTCAAGGTGGTTTAATTTGGTTGGGGAGGATGAGAAGAGCAAGTCTTATGCTGGGAGGATACACATTCGAACTTGTATTGAGGGTGGTTATCATGTGCTTGATGAGGCAGCTCATGTGACCAGCGATGTTCGAGCCTCGGCTAAGCAACTTGCCAAACCTCCCATTGGATTGCTTGAGGTTGGTATCCGTGGGGCAAACATTCTTTTACCCGTAAAAACTAGAGATGGGACCCGTGGTACAACAGATGCTTATGTGGTGGCGAAATATGGTCCAAAATGGGTTCGTACCCGTACTATACTTGATCGGTTCAATCCACTTTGGAATGAGCAGTATACATGGGATGTGTATGATCCATGTACAGTTCTTACTATTGGGTTGTTTGATAATGGGCGGTACCATAAGGATGAAACTTGCAAACCAAGGAAGGATATTCGTATGGGGAAGCTACGAGTACGTTTATCAGCCCTGGATACAAATCGCATTTACCTTAATACTTACTCGCTTACTGTATTGCTTCCGGGTGGGGCTCGAAGAATGGGTGAGATAGAGATAAGTTTAAGGTTCACTTGCTCATCATGGATAAGTCTTCTACAAGCATACTCAAGCCCAATGTTACCTAGAATGCACTATGTATGTCCATTAGGTAGAGCTCAACAAGACATTTTAAGGCACACGGCAATGAGAATTGTGACAGCTAAGCTAGCTCGGTCGGAGCCACCTTTGGGGCTAGAAGTGGTCCAATACATGCTTGATTCAGACACTCACATTTGGAGCATGAGAAAGAGCAAGGTGAATTGGTTCAGGGTAGTCAGTGGGCTATCTAAAGTAGCCACTTTGGCTCGATGGCTCAACGGAATTAGAACATGGGCTCATCCACCAACTACGATCCTAGTCCACATTATAATTATAGCAATCGTCCTATGCCCACACCTTGTGCTACCAACTATCTTTATGTATGCGTTTTTAATCCTAGCCTTTCAGATTAGATATCGTAAAAAGGTCCCTCTTAGCATGGATCCTCGCATATCTTGTGTCGATGTGGTTACCAATGATGAGCTCGATGAGGAGTTTGATGGCTTACCGACTACACGATCACCCGATGTTGTTAGGATAAGGTACGATAGGCTTCGAGCCTTGGCAGGAAGAGCTCAACTGTTTTTAGGAGACATGGCAGCCCAATGGGAGAGAGTAGAAGCTTTGTATAATTGGAGGGATCCAAGAGCTACAGGAATATTTTTAGCATTTTGCTTGGTAGCATCATTGGCATTCTATATGGTGCCATTTAAGGCTTTTATGTTAGGATTAGCTTTCTATTATTTAAGGCATCCCAAGTTTAGGGATGACATGCCCTCTGTACCCGCCAACTTTTTTCGACGTCTGCCCGTTCTTTCTGACCAAATTCTTTGACGTTGTAATGATGCGGTTAAGGGACTCAATTAATTTAGTTACGTTCAATATATTTATCGTATTAAAGAATTTACCACATTGTTTATTCTTATAGTCAAACTTTAATTTGTCAATATAGCTGGAGAATCAACATTCATTTAATTTAAAAGTTGAGTGCATTCAAATTGGCCAAAGATGATGATATATCATTGTTGAATTGTATATACTATTACTCTGGAGACTTGAGGTATAAAAGCAGAAACAAAGTTGTATTTATTATATATGTTAGCTGTTTTTACAATAAAGTATGAACATTTCGGATAGGTTAAAGTTTTGAGACCTAATAACATCACCCCAAGTCCTTAAGTATCCGTATCAAAGTCTTGACACTTGGATATGAGTATGAGTATGACACTTGAACACTTCAATTGTGGTTCAAATTATTGATTTTTTTGTTCAAAATAGTCAAAATCGAACAAAAGCAGAGTAACCTTAGAATTGAATTCCCTTTGAAAATTAAGAGAACAAAAGTCGAGATGGAAGATTTGGCTATCAAAAGTTCATGCTTGTATAATGTGTATGTGTTTTAGTGTTCTCTAGACATTTAATTTAACATTCATAGGAAAAAAATTAGCCATTTTCTTTTAATTTTTTAAAATTTTGAAGTCCTACACAAAGAATTTATAAGTATATTCATTGCATTTAATGATTTAGAAAAGAATGTTAGAAAATAAGCACTTTTTTATCAAAGTAATACTTCAAAAAATCAAAATTTCAGTTACAATGCCACAAAATTATATTTTCAAAGACTATGACAATTCACCTAGACTGATAAATTCTTATACAATGCCAACAATTCTACCTAAAATCGCCAATAATATCAGTAATATTATTGCTGCTACGGAATTGAGAGGAAAGTTTCCTAAACATATTATTGCTCACATAATTTATGGAAATAGAATAAAGAGTAGGTGGAGAAAGTTTTTAGATTTCATTGATTTGGGTGATGATGATGATTGTGGGTGAGGATGATGATAGAATAAAAAAGAGTTTGGCTCATGTGGTTAAAACTCATGTGCATCTCATTACTCCAATCAACAAAATGGGTTATTTTTTCGGCCGTTTCTTCTCTTATTTCTCGTCAAACACCATCTAAAATGAACATACCTCTCTGTTGTAACATCACCTACACCCTAGGGATTCTTACAAGCTAGAAACAATGAAGAATTGAAGGAACAATAGAGCAAATTTTTTGTTTTTTTTTGTTGATATTTTTGAACAACAAGCAAAGAAAGATAAATGGGTAACTCAAAACTCACTATAAATCCATGTAGCAAGTAAGGAGGCTCTTAAGGCACCAGATTCGCCAATTACACTAAGCATAAGAATTTTGGCAAATATAATTCCGATCCAAGAATCATACGAACAATGAGAGTTTGAAATAAGAATGCTTCAGGTATTTGTTTATCATAAATTCATTAAAACTTGAATAAAGTACTAACTAATATATATTGAAGTATAAGTAAAAGCAGAAACTAAAAATAACTACTAAACTCCTAAGGAAAACCGTGAGCAATAATCGGCTGGTGGTTACCATATATGGCGGTTGTAACCTCCATGTAACCGCCAGTCCACACACTCAATTTATGAGAAGTAAATTCCCTCAATGTTGTGCAACTCCTTAAGTAATTACCGCCCATGACTTCCACCACTATTGACTACAAATAACTACTAGTAACTTCCTAGTAACTACCAGCAACTCCTAGTAACTTCTATTCCACTAATAACCTCTATAGTTACAACAAAAGATAACTAACTTAGCTAACTTGGACTTAAAATAAAAAGGTAAGGGAGTGGACGATTTGGGTAAGTAGTGGGTGGCCAATATGGAGGTTGATTTTTGAGTTTTTACCTTGAATCTTCAACCAACTTTGTGCAAGATTAAAGCAATTAATTCCTCTTGATGTTTAGCTATTTAGGCGCCACTCTTAGACGGTATTCTTAGACTGATTTGCTTCTTCTATTGACGCCTTCCTCGACCTTAGACTTCTTAATGCTTACATGCACATTTTGTTTACATACATACCATGCGTTCCTAAGTTAGATAAAATAAAATTAAAAAAAATCTAAACTTCAAACTAAACAAACTAAACAACTAACTTATAATGTTCGACTCAAAGACTCATAACATAAATAAAATTAAAGCTTGTAAATAAAATTAAAAGTTAGATAAAGACTTGAACTAGAGATGATGATCTTTTAAGGGTGGATTAAAAGTTTGCTTGTTGTGTGAGGGTGGTGCACCAATGCCAACACTCTCTAACAATATTTTTTCCCTTCTCTCTATAAAAATCAAAACCAGCAATAATAAGAAAACCAAAGCAAATAATAATAATAATTTCTATAAAACAAAACCAACAATACTATAATGCATACTATATCGTAATGTTTATACAATGGTGATATAATTTAATATTGATTCTAATTCTTCCCCTGCGATTTTATCTCATCTTCCACATCTACCTTTCAACATGAATTGTCAACGACTTTTTGTTTGTTTGGTTAACTTTTGTTTGATATTGTCAACATTAACTTCTCGTTCTCATCCTTCTAAGCTTAAGGATGAAACTTTTTTGTTGGTTGGTCAAGTTTTGATTAACCCACCAAAACTAGGAGCACCACTTCCATTTCTCATTCACATTGTATATAGGACATCCAAAATATCTTCGACATAGGTTCACGCTTGTCCAACTGCGGTTGAAGATATATATTAACGACAATGGCAAAGAATCTTGATCTCTAGTACCGAAGAGCGAAGACACTACTAATATTCTCTGACTACCCCAAATTTGTTTGTCATTATCGACTATTTTCCGACCTATCTTGTCTTCTTGATTGTTTTGACTAAACTCCGACCATTTTCTAAAGAGTTGAAAATTTTAACTAATTTTTTGACTGCCACATAATTTTACAAAGGGACGTTTCTCGACCTTTATTTATGACCATCTTCCGATTAAGAATCTTTTCCTCAAATAATGTCAAACTTAGAAGAATTTCCCATTTTGCATCTAAGGGAAAATTAATTCCCTCAATACAGTCCACGTAGGACAGAGAATTTTTTTTTTTGAACTGATACAAAACCGCCACTGTAAATGGCGGTTTATGTCTTGCCCTAAACCGCTACCTCACATAGCGGTTTTATTTAATTTTTTTTTTGAAATTAATAAAACCGCCACCTTAAATGGCGGTTCACCTTAATTAATTTTTTTTTTTGAAATTAATAAAACTGGCACCTTAAATGGCGGTTCACTTTTATTTTATTATTTTTTGAAATTGCTAAAACCGCCACATTAAATGGCGGTTCACCTTAAATGTTTTTTTAAAAATTTTTAAAATAACAAAAACCGCCACCTTAAATAACGGTTTATGATGCAGCCTATATCCGTCAAACTCTTGAACATTAAACATTTCATACCTTGCATTAAAATAATTTAATACTTCATATTACTTAACAAATGAACCAACAAGATCCTTCAATAGTCATGACAAATGAAAAGAGCGCATATATATTACATAATGACCATCCAAAATAATACATAAGTTGAATATGTACAATAAACATCACAAGTCAACTAATCTAGACTCCCCGACCCCGTTTGGTGCGTGCATCAGTCGTAGAGGTCGATGTGGACTCCTCAGCCTCTGTGATGACTTCAAGAATAGGCGCTCGTCGTTGACTAGCACGTTGATACGTCAAGATCCGGTTAGGAGGCGATGGATGTGGAGGAGTGAACAATGGGCCTGGGGGAACAAATGGCGACATAGCGCCTGTAGAGGTTGATGGAGATTCTGAGGATCGACCTCGAGAAGATGAACGACCGGATCCTCTTGATGAACCTCTTGAAGAACTACCTCTGTGACGAGAACCCGAAGTGGAAGGAGTGTGCAACGTGTCATCATCAATGGTAGTGGGACGAGTGGGAATAAGATAATCATACCCCGTCAAACATAAGGCCTCAGTCAACGACATGTTGATGGAGCCTAATGTCTGAGTACATAGGCGATACCCCACATCAACAGGCAACGCAGAGGCACCTTGTGTTGCGTCACTACACTGTACTAGAACTGATCTTATGCGCTCAGCCTGGATATGAATAATAAGTTTTATAAGCATTACATGTTACGAGCTAATTGTGTTGAACGTTGAAAGAAAGCTTACCAATATTGTAGCAGTAGGATGATAGTGCGATGATGGTTGTGCAGATGTTGGGTTCGTGAGGCGCAATATCGTGATCTGCCTGTACCACGCCATGTACATACCTAAGCTTTGACCAGTGTAGTTTTCCCCTTGAACGATCACGCTTTCTCGAGCATTCCATGCATCAACGTGCAATCGATATCGAACAAGGAAGTTCTTGTCGGTAGTCCTCTGATCAATGGCATGTAGTGTAGCTTGGGTGTCACAAGCATCCGGAATAAGCTGCTCCAATCCGAACTGGCGCATGACACGATCCGGCAAATGGAACTCTACTATGTCAAAGCAAATTAGGGGACACCGGGATCGCCATATGGCCTGGTTGCCATGTCATCTGTCAAAGAAATAAATAAGCTTAGTAATTTTACTTGTATGATTCTAAATTATCAAAATTATTACTTACGGCATATTACCTGATTGTCTCTCTGTCGATCCAGGGAGTCCCGATAGTAGACTAGAGTATGTGGAGAGTGTGACCGGGAAAGATGTACTCGAAGCCAGCTGTCCACTCTCCCTCACCATGTCCAATAACTGCATGTCCATCAATGGGCAGTCCCAGTTAACTGCAGTGTCCGGTAGAGTAATACTCGCCTCCCCAACGGTAAGATGAAAGGTGTGAGTCTCTTGTCTCCATCTCTAAACTAATGCAGTGATCAGAGCTCGATCGAGCTCCAAACCGCCGCCCAACAAACGATGTATATACATGAAACCAGCTATATCAACTAACTCTAATACTCTCTCATCAACCTGCCAATCCCTCGTACTCGCCTGGTAATGATGACGAGTCACCAACTGGGTAGTTGACCCCTCCCATGCACGTACGCTCCGATGGTTCGCCTAAAGCTTAAGTACTGATGGATCAACAGGGCCCGACATCATCATTATTCCTGTTACATATATATATTTTTATTATACTCAACATAATGATAAACTAGCATACAAGTAAAACAACATACCTAGTTGAGCTTTCACTAATCCTACGAGGACATGTTTTCTTATTATGACCAACAACTCCACAAACGCTACATGTGTTCCGAGGACACGTAACCGGTGCAACCATTTCATTTCTTATGCGAGTTGATCGCGGACGTCCCTTTCCACGCTTAGTTGATGGATCTGGAAAAACTGTGGGACCATTCCAAGGATCACAAGTGAACATGTCTGGAACAGGTATGAAGGTCTTCTTATATGTGGACACGTATTCTGTAGTGCGAAATGAAGGGTCCACAAAAGCATCATATGAAATGTTACGAGCACGACATACTGCAAGAACATGTGAGCATGGTAACTTGAACATGGTTGGTTTCTGACAAGAGCATGAAGTTGAAGTGAGGTCAACCATGTAACATTTTCCACCTTTTCCTGCTATCCTGTTGCCTCGACCAGTAGTCACCTCAAATATCCCACGTACTGTGTCGTATACCCTAACATCATGAAAGCGAGCTTTTTTAAAATTCTTATTAATCGTATCAGTAGGTTTCTTAGCATACACATGTCCATTTTCTAATCTTGTTCTCCCTAAATCCCTCCTCTTGGCAAAGTATTCGTTAACTCGGTTGAATGTCATCCTAACTAATGAAGTGATTGGGAGACACCTAGCCCCCTTCATTACGCCATTGAACGCTTCAGACATGTTTGTAGTTCTCACTCCATAGCGATGCCCACCATCATGAATCAAATTCCACTGGCGCTTAGGAATAGAACCATCCACTAAGTACTTGTACGCGTCCTCATTAAACTCTTTAAGGTGATTCATATAGAAATTATATTTCCGAATCTTTATTTGTTCAGAAGCTTTTCCAAATAAGTTTTTAACTGTTATGTTCTTGAACTTCTTATGCACATTCGAAGCAAGATGGCGTTTACAAAAACGATGGAATGCATATGGCTCTTCCCACCCTTTTCCAACTCTATTCATTGCATGCAAAATTCCCTTATGACGATCAGATATGACACATAAGCCATCCCTTTTAGTCACATACTGCCTTATACAATCCAAAAACCAACTCCATGTGTCGTTGCTTTCTCCTTCGACAATGGCAAAGGCAAGTGGGAACAACTGAGAATTTGTATCTATCGACATAGCAATCATAGGTGTGCCTTTGTACTTTCCGTACAAATGTGTACCATCTTTGGAAATAAGGGGGCGACAGTAGGGAAAACCTTTAATGGATGGTCCGAAAACCCAAAAAATTCTATGAAAGATAACTTTCGTAGGATCCATTGTCGGTTGAACCTCTCATTGCACCACTGTTCCACTATTACATTGCAATAATGCCTGCATGTACCTTGGAAGCTCCTTGAAAGACTTATCCCAATCCCCAAATACTGTTGTTATAGCCTTATTTTTTGCCAACCAAGCTCTCTTAAATGTTATAACAAATCTGTATTTATTGTTAACAAAATTAACAATTGACTTCACCTTGAAAGCTGGATCAACTCTTATCATATCCAAGATAAGATCAGCAACAAAATCAGAAGTAAGGATGGTCATCACTGTAATGTGCTGAGCAATCTTGATTATGACCCTTATATCGTAAAATCTTAAATGATCTCGTGGCGGTCATAATAGCTCGCATCCTCCATTCACAACCTTTATCCTCCGCATTAGTACATTGGATAACGTACTTTGAAGGCTCTGACTCAATTACACGGAAGTTTCTATTGCTGGATATCGCCCATGCTTTAACATTCTTCTTAAGGTGGTCTAAGGTGCTAAACTCTTGCCCTATCCTAAAGTCACCATTTTCAGTCATAGAGCTGTCATTATTCCAGGTCATCCACGCATCAATCAATCTTTGATGAACTTCATCAATTCTAAGCCAGTCTTGAGATGGAGCACCATCTCTAATCGCTGCATCTAAAGCTTCTCTTTTTTCATCATCCTCCTCTGAATCAGAATCAAAATGCTCATCCTCCTGATCTAAAGAATCAACCTCGTTGGCATTACGCCTACCCAAGTGAGTCGTGGAGAAGGTGTTTAATGCACCACAACCAATGGCACGTGAGTGAGTTGGAGAACTAATCTCATCTAAATGCTCATTCACGTAACTTGGGTTTGTTAAAATTTCTATGAAAGTATCATGGCGTACACTAGGACCGGATTCTGGAAGTTCCATGCTGACTTCCCTCGCATTACCCAAATTTTCAACCATTTCGACATAAACTTCCATTGCCGTTCCAGGGGCTTGTGATGCCGCATAAGCAAGAGCACTTATGCTTTCATCATTCTTAATCGGGACTAACACATTTTTCCCAGTCACCGGATATTTCATCTCCATTTTTAACATAAAAGAGTTGCCATCACAACCAATTACATCATAGACTTTTCTATGAAACACCTCAAAAGTAGTATTTTCACGATGGATAAACATCAGTGCATTCAATCCTCCCTTATACACAACATCGGATCTAGTATAACTAACTTCCCCACCCCAATACACTATAACGGGATAATGATCCATATTCTGCACACACAAGCATGTTTTTCATGTGATTTCACATACACTTTATTGTCCAATGTGAGTAAGGAAAGTAAGTACAAATGTGTATACAAGAATTTTTTTTTTAAAATGGAACCAATAGCAGCAAAAGAAAAGAGAGCAATGTCGAGTGAAAATGAGGGCAATAGACTGTTTTGTACAGGACCAAAACCGCCATCTGAGATGGCGGTTTACATTTTTTTTTCTTTTTTTTTAAAAAAAAAATCCTTTAAAGTAAACCGCTTTTCCAGGTAGCGGTTTTAGTACGTTTCCTAAACAAACCGCTTTTCAAAGTGACAGTTTTATAAAAAAAAAGGAAAAAAAAATTAATTCAAGAGCAGTCCTACGTCGACGGTATTCAGGGAATTAATTTCCCATTTGATGTAGAATGGGAAATATTTTTTATTTTGACAATAATTTGGGAAAAGACTCTCCAATTAATCATAAACTATTTTTGACCAAATGGCTGATCAAAAAAATGAAATAATTAAAAAAAATGAATTTTCGACCCGCTATCTAGCTGATGTTTTATTAGCTTGTTATATTACTTATTTTGAATCATTTTAAATTGGTTGACAATTTTTTAATTTTTTTTCATAAACTTCAAAAATTTTTTGCAATTCACACTCCAATAATATGACTAATACTAAAGTAATACGATCAAAATTTTAAGACATAAACTATAAAACACAATGTAAGAGTATTTAATCTTAAGTTTTAACAAAACAAAGTTACTTTCTTTAACATTAAAAACAAAACCCTTTTAATTTTAATGACAATAAAATCTTAATTAAAAAATTCAAGATGATTTTGAAATCTATCTAGAATGAATCAAACGTTGAAAATCATAAATTATATTTGTAAGTAATTAGAATAATTTTCAAAGATAAATCTATATATAAATTCTCTTAAATTAAGACATTAATCTTACATAAATAGTATATCATACTAAGTCATAATACAAATTTAAAATATAAGAATTTTAAAGTTTTACAATACAAAATAATAAACTTTTATAATCTGAATTTTAATCAAGAATAACACTCCATCACATAAAATCAATTAAAACCAGCAACATGCACGAGTTTAAATCATGATCTAACACTTTTACTTGACACAACTTGTCCAAAATATCAAAAACTTAAATCATCCATCATGCGTCATCAAACTCATGAATCATTCCTTAAATCATAAAACATGTAACCATTTCGAATTCTTCATTCAAGATAAATCATACAAAATAAACATTATTTAAAACAATATTTTTTACAAGGTAAGAAAAAGAAAGTGCTTGTGTGTACCTTTAAGCACTACTCCCAATATATACTTTTGGAGATTGAATGAACATTCTACATAATTTTAAACATCACATTACACACGCTAGATTGAATACTTAGGAGCATATACCCATTATCCACCTCAAAAATCAAACATGCAAAACTATGTTAAAACTTTTCCATAGTTACATCGTAAAACTAGGTTGATTGGATTCTTAAAAAAAACCAAGTATATGACTTAATATCTTGGTCACAAATGTCCACGATATCACCTACACATGTATAAAGACATTCAAGGTTTTAGATTAGGCTTAAGTGAAGAAAGAATAGAAGAAAAATATTGGAATTGCTCAGCAAAAGGTGTTGTCCCAAAATAGGATTCCAACCTTAGATGATAATATTTTTAGCTCTGAAATAACAACTCTAATGGAAAGTATACATCGCATCGAAGTTATTTGAATGTAATTTTATATTGTCGCATAAAAATTTGAGGGGTATGTATGAAGACAAAATTATGAGAAACAAGGTAGAAATAGTAGGGTGTCATGAACTATGATGCGCAAAATTCAAGAAGGGTTGAAATAATGATATGGATCTCTTTGGAATCTGAGTGTTTTTGGCCAAATAAGATGTCGTTGGATTCCTTAAGATGTTAGCTAAATTCCTTAAGCAATATATCTCAACAATATGGACATTTGGATGCTCGTTTGGTTCCAAGATTGAGACATGTAGGCTGACGGAAACCTAATGGGCCATTGTAGAGAAGGAAATGATTGCTCTTATTATACTACAAGTTACCTCCATTTCAAGCTTGATTATCCTTAATAAATTAAACCTATGACATTAAAAAATTTGGAAATATAAAATGACCATTTAATATTTTAAAATGATTTTATGAAGTGACATTAGATTTCGAATAAATTTCTGAAATCATAGTTTTTATGAAGTAATATATTTTCTTTGAAAATAAAATCAACCCATAATCAAAACTTGTTTTAAAATACCAATGAAATATAACATCATTATAAAATCTATTTTATAATTTCAAATTTATACAAATATATTTTCTTTTGGATTATAATATACATTCTTTTTAATAAAGCATGTAAAATAAGCTTTTGTAAACTTAGTTTGTAAAAGTCATTTATAATTAATATAATATTTTGTATTAATAAACCTAATAAATATGTTTAAAAAAACCAACAAATTTAGAAGGAAATAACTTAAGTGAATTCCATTGATTTTTAAAGAAATGAAAAGCATTAAAATCTTTACTAAATAAAACAGCATTTCCCAACAAAAGACTTTGTTCAAACTTAAAAGTTAAAAAAAATCCCAATATTTTTTTACACTTAAGAATGAATATATAGAGAGGTAAATATTCCTACTCAATGATTAAGCCTAATTAAACTAGGATTAAGAGCAGCTTAGAAACACGGCTATTACATTCTTTCCTCTTAAAGACAATTTCGTCCTAGAAATTACAACACAAGGCTTCATTCATTCTAAAACTAATTAAAAGATATTAATTGCATTTTTAATCTATTAGCAACTTTGACTTATTCCTTATAAGTAACAAAAAAAATTGTTGATACTTTTGTTGCTCAACTCCAATTCTCCCTTAAAGTATATAAGAATTATTTCAAAGACTTTATGGATCAACTAATCAACATTTTCATTAACATAATTAAATTGGACTTAACATTCTGATCATCTGTGTTTCTATTAGATACGTAAAACATTCAAACATAACACTAATATGCAAGTAATTGTAAATCCCAATACATAACTAATATTTTACCATTCAATATCGATCATCTCAACTTTCAATACTATTAACGTCTGCTTCCTCATAATTAATATAAATTCTCATAATTTGAACAATGTTGCATTACTATTGCTTAATACGTACTTTCCATGGGAAACAGTAAAATCTTAATTTTAATATTTTCTTGACAACACAAATCCACCGAAAATATACTTAATTCATATTGTCATTTTCCTTCACATATCATTATAAAGCTTTTATTTCTCAATATAATGTTAATCTATTTTTTACAACCACAAAACATTATACATTTTTTTTAATCAATTTCTTAATTAAAATACTTTCCATGATCCGTTGTTACTCTATGACTGACATATAGCTCAAAGGAAAATCACAGCTAATTCCACAATAACCCAATTCATACACTACTTAACATCACTAAGGATCTACTTCTAAGGTCATTTAACAACTCAACGACCTCTCTAATCTTTAAAACTCCATTATACTTGGATATGAAGATCCGTGCGTACCCAAAATAAAATTGGCTTTGATACCATTTGTAACAGTCGGTACTTAAATCAACTCAATTTTGGAACCCTAATACAACTTAAGCTTTAAGCTCAATTAAAAGAACATATTAACTTAAGCCAGAGAAAGACTTATCACTTGGCTATATTGGAAAAGAATCCAACGCAAATAGATATCAATAAAACACACAAATAAAGTCTTATTACAACCAAAAGTTTAAGAAGTCTAATTGATATAGTTCCTAGATATTATACAGTCTTTAAACATAAGTCATCCTTAACAAATTACAAGTGTTCCAATGTGCTTGCAACGTACTACACTTCACGAAAATAAAGCATGTTCCCAAGATGGACTTATTAGTCACCTACCTACAAAAAGTAAGTTTCACCCATCAAGTGACAGGCGCGAGAAATGACAAAATGGTACACACATTAGTATAATTTAGTATAAACATATAAAAGTAAAACAATTTGGTGAATTTTAGGTAAAATCATATTGAAAAAAAAGTTGAACAACTATTTAGAAAGTTCCAATATAAAAGCTTAAACATAAGATTGTCCTAAACAAGTTTAGAAACAACCTTCAACTTCATGGGGGTATTTCAGTAGAGACATCAATATACATAAAGTGGGGAGCTTAGTTCCAAATCCTCTATCTTTGGGGATCGTCATCCCTCAATTCAATACACAACTTGCAATATTTCACTCCGCTCGACCTCGTTGGGTGCTACAAATTAAGCTTGCAGAATTTTTCTAATATAACGGAATTCCTATTCATACCCCAAAACAAAACATTTAAAATTACTTCAATGTTTCTTTAATATAACTCAACTTTAATAACAAGCTGGTTTCATACTACTCAAATACTTTTGAGTCAAATCTTCGTCATACGATGATTACTTGATACAAGATCACATTCTATACTTAATAAATTACATTTGATTCGATTCTTTGGCACATAATGATTACTTGAAACAAGGCATATTTCAAATATGAGTACTTTATAAGTTATAAAAGAAGACATTTATTCAACAAGGCATCACTAATGGAAAAAGTCTCATTAGTAAATCTCTATTTGCAATATTTTTTTAAATAAAAGATACAAATAATATTATTTGTATCTTTTATTCTAACAAAAATACAAATAAACTTTATTTGTATTTATTAATTAAACAACAAATACGAATAATAAATTATTTGTATTTTTTGTAAAATAAAAGATATAAATAATAGTTATTTGTCTCGTTTATAGGGCAAACGATACAAATAACACTTTATCCTTGTAAGAAAAAAACAATACAACAAATAAGGCACATCTTTTTTGCTCTCATTTAGTATCCTAACTGAAATGAAATCATAATGAAGCGCCATTTCTTATCAGCTTTTTCGTTCAGCGCTGTAATTCTTTCTTCAGCCATTTATTCGTTCAGCGGCATTTAGTTAAGATATGGAAAGACTTAATTCTTTCTCTAGCCATTTTTTATTTGTTTAAATAGTCTATGATGGAGACAAATTTCGGTATCCCTTCTTATTCAGCCCTAATTCACATCTCGTTGATCAACCGTTCTAACCTAATTTACGAACAAAAATTTTGCTCTTCACGAAATTTCTCTATTTTAAGCAGGTAATTACATTTCAATTTTAATTTTTTTTTTTGTTTGCAACGTATAATAGGAATTTGCTCAGTTTTTGTTGATTTTTCAAAAGATAAATATATAAATTTGTATTTTGTTTTATTAATTGAAATTGAGAATGAGTTTTGTGTCACTGAGAAAGCAGGGGTAGCAGATAATGTTGTTATATGCAAGATGGTATATACAAATAATTTGGCCACATTAGGATGACTATTAAATATAAGATAGAATTTAGAATTTAGACAAAAGCGTGGAAATTTTAATCATTCATGTTTTCTTGGTTATTAATTACCAGTTTTTGGAACTTGGAAATTTTAATCTACCTGGCTGTTTGAAATAGAATAAAAAATAAGCTTTTTTATTTGTGAATGTAAAAACATAATACAAGATATATATAGGCTAATAAATATTGGGGTACAGCTTAGAAGGAAAGAGTTAGGCTTATAGATAGTAGTTTAGAGCTTAGAAGGAAAGAGTTAGGCTTATAGATAGTAGTTTAGAGCTTAAAAGGGAAGAGTTAGGCTTATAGATAGTAGTTTAGAGCTTAGAAGAAAAGAGTTAGGCTTATACATAGTAGTTTAGAGCTTCGAAGGAAAGAGTTAGGCTTATAGATAGTAGTCTAGAGCTTAGAAAGAAGGAGTTAGGCTTATAGATAGTAGTTTAGAGCTTAGAAGGAAAGAGTTAGGCTTATAGATAGTAGTTTAGAGCTTAGAAGGAAAGAGTTAGGCTTATAGATGGTAGTTTAGAGCTTAGAAGGAAGGAGTTAGGCTTATAGATAGTAGTTTAGAGCTTAGAAGGAAAGAGATAGACTTATAGATAGTAGTTTAGAGCTTAAAAGGAAGGAGTTAGGCTTATAGATAGTAGTTTAATGCTTAGAAAGGAAAGAGTTAGGATTATAGATAGTAGTTTAATGCTTAGAAGGAAAGAGTTAGGCTTATAGATAGTAGTTTAATGCTTAGAAGGAAAGAGTTAGGCTTATAGATAGTAGTTTAGAGCTTAGAAGGAAGGAGTTAGGCTTATAGATAGTAGTTTAGAGCTTAGAAGGAAGGAGTTAGGCTTATAGATAGTAGTTTAGAGCTTAGAAAGAAAGAGTTAGGCTTATAGATAGTAGTTTAGAGCTTAGAAGGAAAGAGTTAGGCATATAGATGGTAGTTTAGAGCTTAGAAGGAAGGAGTTAGGCTTATAGATAGTAGTTTAGAGCTTAGAAGGAAAGAGTTAGGCTTATAGATAGTAGTTTAGAGCTTAGAAGGAAAGAGTTAGGCATATAGATGGTAGTTTAGAGCTTAGAAGGAAGGAGTTAGGCTTATAGATAGTAGTTTAGAGCATCGAAGGAAAGAGTTAGACTTATAGATAGTAGTTTAGAGCTTAAAAGGAAAGAGTTAGACTTATAGATAGTAGTTTAATGCTTAGAAAGGAAAGAGTTAGGATTATAGATAGTAGTTTAATGCTTAGAAGGAAAGAGTTAGGCTTATAGATAGTAGTTTAGAGCTTAGAAGGAAAGAGTTAGGCTTATAGATAGTAGTTGAGAGCTTAGAAGGAAGGAGTTAGGCTTATAGATAGTAGTTTAGAGCTTAGAAGGAAGGAGTTAGGCTTATAGATAGTAGTTTAGAGCTTAGAAGGAAAGAGTTAGGCTTATAGATAGTAGTTTAGAGCTTAGAAGGAAAGAGTTAGGCATATAGATGGTAGTTTAGAGCTTAGAAGGAAGGAGTTAGGCTTATAGATAGTAGTTTAGAGCTTAGAAGGAAAGAGTTAGGCTTATAGATAGTAGTTTAGAGCTTAGAAGGAAAGAGTTAGACTTATAGATAGTAGTTTAAAGCTTAGAAGGAAAGAGTTAGGCTTATAGATAGTAGTTTAATGCTTAGAAAGGAAAGAGTTAGGCTTATAGATAGTAGTTTAATGCTTAGAAAGGAAAGAGTTAGGATTATAGATAGTAGTTTAATGCTTAGAAGGAAAGAGTTAGGCTTATAGATAGTAGTTTAGAGCTTAGAAGGAAAGAGTTAGGCTTATAGATAATAGTTTAGAGTTTAGAAGGAAAGAGTTAGGCATATAAATGGTAGTTTAGAGCTTAGAAGGAAGGAGTTAGGCTTATAGATAGTAGTTTAGAGCTTAGAAGAAAAGAGTTAGACTTATAGATAGTAGTTTAGAGCTTAAAAGGAAAGAGTTAGGCTTATAGATAGTAGTTTAATGCTTAGAAAGGAAAGAGTTAGGATTATAGATAGTTGTTTAATGCTTAGAAGGAAAGCGTTAGGCTTATAGATTGTAGTTTAGAGCTCAAAAGGAAAGAGTTAGGCTTATAGATAGTAGTTTAGAGCTTAGGAGGAAGGAGCTAGGCTTATAGATAGTAGTTTAGAGCTTAGAAGGAAGGAGTTAGGCTTATAGATAGTAGTTTAGGGCTTAGAAGGAAAGAGTTAGGCTTATACATAGTAGTTTAGAGCTTAGAAGGAAAGAGTTAGGCATATAGATGGTAGTTTAGAGCTTAGAAGGAAGGAGTTAGGCTTATAGATATTAGTTTAGAGCTTAGAAGGAAAGAGTTAGGCTTATAGATAGTAGTTTAAAGCTTAGAAGGAAAGAGTTAGGCTTATAGATAGTAGTTTAAAGCTTAGAAGGAAAGAGTTAGGCTTATAGATAGTAGTTTAATGCTTAGAAAGGAAAGAGTTAGGCTTATAGATAGTAGTTTAATGCTTAGAAAGGATAGAGTTAGGATTATAGATAGTAGTTTAATGCTTAGAAGGAAAGAGTTAGGCTTATAGATAGTAGTTTAGAGCTTAGAAGGAAAGAGTTATGCTTATAGATAGTAGTTTAGAGCTTAGAAGCAAGGAGTTAGGCTTATAGATAGTAGTTTAGAGCTTAGAAGGAAGGAGTTAGGCTTATAGATAGTAGTTTAGATCTTAGAAGGAAAGAGTTAGGCTTATAGATAGTAGTTTAGAGCTTAGAAGGAAAGAGTTAGGCATATAGATGGTAGTTTACAGCTTAGAAGGAAGGAGTTAGGCTTATAGATAGTAGTTTAAAGCTGAGAAGGAAAGAGTTAGGCTTATAGATAGTAGTTTAGAGCTTAGAAGGAAAGAGTTAGACTTATAGATAGTAGTTTAGAGCTTAGAAGGAAAGAGTTAGGCTTATAGATAGTAGTTTAATGCTTAGAAAGGAAAGAGTTAGGCTTATAGATAGTAGTTTAATGCTTAGAAAGGAAAGAGTTAGGCTTATAGATAGTAGTTTAGAGCTTAGAAGGAAAGATTTAGGCTTATAAATAGTAGTTTAGAGCTTAGAAGGAAGGAGTTAGGCTTATAGATAGTAGTTTAGAGCTTAGAAGGAGAGAGTTAGGCTTATAGATAGTAGTTTAATGCTTAGAAAGGAAAGAGTTAGGCTTATAGATAGTAGTTTAATGCTTAGAAAGGAAAGAGTTAGGCTTATAGATAGTAGTTTAGAGCTTAGAAGGAAAGATTTAGGCTTATAAATAGTAGTTTAGAGCTTAGAAGGAAGGAGTTAGGCTTATAGATAGTAGTTTAGAGCTTAGAAGGAGAGAGTTAGGCTTATAGATAGTATTTTAGAGCTTAGAAGGAAAGAGTTAGACTTATAGATAGTAGTTTAGAGCTTAGAAGGAAAGAGTTAGGCTTATAGATAGTAGTTTAGTGCTTAGAAAGGAAAGAGTTAGGCTTATAGATAGTAGTTTAATGCTTAGAAGGAAAGAATTAGGCTTAGAGACAGTAGTTTAGAGCTTAGAAGGAAAGAGTTAGGCTTATAGATAGTAGTTTAGAGCTTAGAAGGAAGGAGTTAGGCTTATAGATAGTAGTTTAGAGCTTAGAAGGAAGTAGTTAGGCTTATAGATAGTAGTTTAGAGCTTAGAAGGAAAGAGTTAGGCTTATAGATAGTAGTTTAGAGCTTAGAAGGAAAGAGTTAGGCATATAGATGGTAGTTTAGAGCTTAGAAGTAAGGAGTTAGGCTTATAGATAGTAGTTTAGAGCTTAGAAGGAAAGAGTTAGGCTTATAGATAGTAATTTAGAGTTTAGAAGGAAGGAATTAGGCTCATAGATAGTAGTTTAGAGCTTAGAAGGAAAGAGTTAGGCTTATAGATAGTAGTTTAGAGCTTAGAAGGAAAGAGTTAGGCATATAGATGGTAGTTTAGAGCTTAGAAGTAAGGAGTTAGGCTTATAGATAGTAGTTTAGAGCTTAGAAGGAAAGAGTTAGGCTTATAGATAGTAGTTTAGAGCTTAGAAGGAAAGAGTTAGGCATATAGATGGTAGTTTAGAGCTTAGAAGGAAGGAGTTAGGCTTATAGATAGTAGTTTAGAGCTTCGAAGGAAAGAGTTAGACTTATAGATAGTAGTTTAGAGCTTAAAAGGAAAGAGTTAGGCTTATAGATAGTAGTATAATGCTTAGAAAGGAAAGAGTTAGGATTATAGATTGTAGTTTAATGCTTAGAAGGAAAGAGTTAGGCTTATAGATAGTAGTTTAGAGCTTAGAAGGAAAGAGTTAGGCTTATAGATAGTAGTTGAGAGCTTAGAAGGAAGGAGTTAGGCTTATAGATAGTAGTTTAGAGCTTAGAAGGAAGGAGATAGGCTTATAGATAGTAGTTTAGAGCTTAGAAGGAAAGAGTTAGGCTTATAGATAGTAGTTTAGAGCATAGAAATAAAGAGTAAGGCATATAGATGGTAGTTTAGAGCTTAGAAGGAAGGAGTTAAGCTTATAGATAGTAGTTTAGAGCTTAGAAGGAAAGAGTTAGGCTTATAGATAGTAGTTTAGAGCTTAGAAGGAAAGAGTTAGACTTATAGATAGTAGTTTAAAGCTTAGAAGGAAAGAGTTAGGCTTATAGATAGTAGTTTAATGCTTAGAAAGGAAAGAGTTAGGCTTATAGATAATAGTTTAATGCTTAGAAAGGAAAGAGTTAGGATTATAGATAGTAGTTTAATGCTTAGATGGAAAGAGTTAGGCTTATAGATAGTAGTTTAGAGCTTAGAAGGAAAGAGTTAGGCTTATAGATAGTAGTTTAGAGCTTAGAAGGAAAGAGTTAGGCATATAGAGGGTAGTTTAGAGCTTAGAAGGAAGGAGTTAGGCTTATAGATAGTAGTTTAGAGCTTAGAAGGAAAGAGTTAGACTTATAGATAGTAGTTTAGAGCTTAAAAGGAAAGAGTTAGGCTTATAGATAGTAGTTTAATGCTTAGAAAGGAAAGAGTTAGGATTATAAATAGTAGTTTAATGCTTAGAAGGAAAGAGTTAGGCTTATAGATAGTAGTTTAGAGCTTAGAAGGAAAGAGTTAGGCTTATAGATAGTAGTTTAGAGCTTAGAAGGAAGGAGTTAGGCTTATAGATAGTAGTTTAGAGCTTAGAAGGAAAGAGTTAGGCTTATAGATAGTAGTTTAAAGCTTAGAAGGAAAGAGTTAGGCTTATAGATAGTAGTTTAATGCTTAGAAAGGAAAGAGTTAGGCTTATAGATAGTAGTTTAATGCTTAGAAAGGAAAGAGTTAGGATTATTGATAGTAGTTTAATGCTTAGAAGGAAAGAGTTAGGCTTATAGATAGTAGTTTAGAGCTTAGAAGGAAAGAGTTAGGCTTATAGATAGTAGTTTAGCACTTAGAAGGAAGGAGTTAGGCTTATAGATAGTAGTTTGGAGCTTAGAAGGAAGGAGTTAGGCTTATAGATAGTAGTTTAGAGCTTAGAAGGAAAGAGTTAGGCTTATAGATAGTAGTTTAGAGCTTAGAAGGAAAGAGTTAGGCATATAGATGGTAGTTTACAGCTTAGAAGGAAGGAGTTAGGCTTATAGATAGTAGTTTAATGCTTAGAAAGGAAAGAGTTAGGCTTACAAATAGTAGTTTAATGCTTAGAAAGGAAAGAGTTAGGATTATAGATAATAGTTTAATGCTTAGAAGGAAAGAGTTAGGCTTATAGATAGTAGTTTAGAGCTTAGAATGAAAGAGTTAGGCTTATAGATAGTAGTTTAGAGCTTAGAAGGAAAGAGTTAGGCATATAGAGGGTAGTTTAGAGCTTAGAAGGAAGGAGTTAGGCTTATAGATAGTAGTTTAGAGCTTAGAAGGAAAGAGTTAGACTTATAGATAGTAGTTTAGAGCTTAAAAGGAAAGAGTTAGGCTTATAGATAGTAGTTTAATGCTTAGAAAAGAAAGAGTTAGGATTTTAGATAGTAGTTTAATGCTTAGAAGGAAAGAGTTAGGCTTATAGATAGTAGTTTAGAGCTTAGAAGGAAAGAGTTAGGCTTATAGATAGTAGTTTAGAGCTTAGAAGGAAGGAGTTAGGCTTATAGATAGTAGTTTAGAGCTTAGAAGGAAGGAGTTAGGCTTATAGATAGTAGTTTTGAGCTTAGAAGGAAAGAGTTAGGCTTATAGATAGTAGTTTAAAGCTTAGAAGGAAAGAGTTAGGCTTATAGATAGTAGTTTAATGCTTAGAAAGGAAAGAGTTAGGCTTATAGATAATAGTTTAATGCTTAGAAAGGAAAGAGTTAGGATTATAGATAGTAGTTTAATGCTTAGAAGGAAAGAGTTAGGCTTATAGATAGTAGTTTAGAGCTTAGAAGGAAAGAGTTAGGCTTATAGATAGTAGTTTAGCACTTAGAAGGAAGGAGTTAGGCTTATAGATAGTAGTTTAGAGCTTAGAAGGAAGGAGTTAGGCTTATAGATAGTAGTTTAGAGCTTAGAAGGAAAGAGTTAGGCTTATAGATAGTAGTTTAGAGCTTAGAAGGAAAGAGTTAGGAATATAGATGGTAGTTTACAGCTTAGAAGGAAGGAGTTAGGCTTATAGATAGTAGTTTAGAGCTGAGAAGGAAAGAGTTAGGCTTATAGATAGTAGTTTAGAGCTTAGAAGGAAAGAGTTAGACTTATAGATGGTAGTTTAGAGCTTAGAAGGAAAGAGTTAGGAATATAGATGGTAGTTTACAGCTTAGAAGGAAGGAGTTAGGCTTATAGATAGTAGTTTAGAGCTGAGAAGGAAAGAGTTAGGCTTATAGATAGTAGTTTAGAGCTTAGAAGGAAAGAGTTAGACTTATAGATGGTAGTTTAGAGCTTAGAAGGAAAGAGTTAGGCTTATAGATAGTAGTTTAATGCTTAGAAAGGAAAGAGTTAGGCTTATAGATAGTAGTTTAATGCTTAGAAGGAAAGAGTTAGGCTTACAGATAGTAGTTTAGAGCTTAGAAGGAAAGAGTTAGGCTTATAAATAGTAGTTTAGTGCTTAGAAGGAAGGAGTTAGGCTTATAGATAGTAGTTTAGAGCTTAGAAGGAAAGAGTTA
This sequence comes from Amaranthus tricolor, assembly GCF_026212465.1. Classification (NCBI taxonomy): domain Eukaryota; kingdom Viridiplantae; phylum Streptophyta; class Magnoliopsida; order Caryophyllales; family Amaranthaceae; genus Amaranthus; species Amaranthus tricolor. The sequence goes on along the minus strand of NC_080056.1, from coordinate 25,318,119 downwards.
GGCTTATAGATAGTAGTTTAGAGCATAGAAGGAAAGAGTTAGGCATATAGATGGTAGTTTAGAGCTTAGAAGGAAGGAGTTAGGCTTATAGATAGTAGTTTAGAGCTTAGAAGGAAAGAGTTAGGCTTATAGATAGTAGTTTAGAGCTTAGAAGGAAAGAGTTAGACTTATAGATAGTAGTTTAGAGCTTAGAAAGAAAGAGTTAGGCTTATAGATAGTAGTTTAGTGCTTAGAAAGGAAAGAGTTAGGCTTATAGATAGTAGTTTAATGCTTAGAAGGAAAGAATTAGGCTTAGAGACAGTAGTTTAGAGCTTAGAAGGAAAGAGTTAGGCTTATAGATAGTAGTTTAGAGCTTAAAAGGAAAGAGTTAGGCTTATGGATAGTAGTTTAATGCTTAGAAAAGAAAGAGTTAGGATTTTAGATAGTAGTTTAATGCTTAGAAGGAAAGAGTTAGGCTTATAGATAGTAGTTTAGAGCTTAGAAGGAAAGAGTTAGGCTTATAGATAGTAGTTTAGAGCTTAGAAGGAAGGAGTTAGGCTTATAGATAGTAGTTTAGAGCTTAGAAGGAAGGAGTTAGGCTTATAGATAGTAGTTTTGAGCTTAGAAGGAAAGAGTTAGGCTTATAGATAGTAGTTTAAAGCTTAGAAGGAAAGAGTTAGGCTTATAGATAGTAGTTTAATGCTTAGAAAGGAAAGAGTTAGGCTTATAGATAATAGTTTAATGCTTAGAAAGGAAAGAGTTAGGATTATAGATAGTAGTTTAATGCTTAGAAGGAAAGAGTTAGGCTTATAAATAGTAGTTTAGAGCTTAGAAGGAAAGAGTTAGGCTTATAGATAGTAGTTTAGCACTTAGAAGGAAGGAGTTAGGCTTATAGATAGTAGTTTAGAGCTTAGAAGGAAGGAGTTAGGCTTATAGATAGTAGTTTAGAGCTTAGAAGGAAAGAGTTAGGCTTATAGATAGTAGTTTAGAGCTTAGAAGGAAAGAGTTAGGAATATAGATGGTAGTTTACAGCTTAGAAGGAAGGAGTTAGGCTTATAGATAGTAGTTTAGAGCTGAGAAGGAAAGAGTTAGGCTTATAGATAGTAGTTTAGAGCTTAGAAGGAAAGAGTTAGACTTATAGATGGTAGTTTAGAGCTTAGAAGGAAAGAGTTAGGAATATAGATGGTAGTTTACAGCTTAGAAGGAAGGAGTTAGGCTTATAGATAGTAGTTTAGAGCTGAGAAGGAAAGAGTTAGGCTTATAGATAGTAGTTTAGAGCTTAGAAGGAAAGAGTTAGACTTATAGATGGTAGTTTAGAGCTTAGAAGGAAAGAGTTAGGCTTATAGATAGTAGTTTAATGCTTAGAAAGGAAAGAGTTAGGCTTATAGATAGTAGTTTAATGCTTAGAAGGAAAGAGTTAGGCTTACAGATAGTAGTTTAGAGCTTAGAAGGAAAGAGTTAGGCTTATAAATAGTAGTTTAGTGCTTAGAAGGAAGGAGTTAGGCTTATAGATAGTAGTTTAGAGCTTAGAAGGAAAGAGTTAGGCTTATAGATAGTAGTTTAGAGCATAGAAGGAAAGAGTTAGGCATATAGATGGTAGTTTAGAGCTTAGAAGGAAGGAGTTAGGCTTATAGATAGTAGTTTAGAGCTTAGAAGGAAAGAGTTAGGCTTATAGATAGTAGTTTAGAGCTTAGAAGGAAAGAGTTAGACTTATAGATAGTAGTTTAGAGCTTAGAAAGAAAGAGTTAGGCTTATAGATAGTAGTTTAGTGCTTAGAAAGGAAAGAGTTAGGCTTATAGATAGTAGTTTAATGCTTAGAAGGAAAGAATTAGGCTTAGAGACAGTAGTTTAGAGCTTAGAAGGAAAGAGTTAGGCTTATAGATAGTAGTTTAGAGCTTAAAAGGAAAGAGTTAGGCTTATGGATAGTAGTTTAATGCTTAGAAAAGAAAGAGTTAGGATTTTAGATAGTAGTTTAATGCTTAGAAGGAAAGAGTTAGGCTTATAGATAGTAGTTTAGAGCTTAGAAGGAAAGAGTTAGGCTTATAGATAGTAGTTTAGAGCTTAGAAGGAAGGAGTTAGGCTTATAGATAGTAGTTTAGAGCTTAGAAGGAAGGAGTTAGGCTTATAGATAGTAGTTTAGAGCTTAGAAGGAAAGAGTTAGGCTTATAGATTGTAGTTTAAAGCTTAGAAGGAAAGAGTTAGGCTTATAGATAGTAGTTTAATGCTTAGAAAGGAAAGAGTTAGGCTTATAGATAGTAGTTTAATGCTTAGAAAGGAAAGAGTTAGGATTATAGATAGTAGTTTAATGCTTAGAAGGAAAGAGTTAGGCTTATAGATAGTAGTTTAGAGCTTAGAAGGAAAGAGTTAGGCTTATAGATAGTAGTTTAGCACTTAGAAGGAAGGAGTTAGGCTTATAGATAGTAGTTTAGAGCTTAGAAGGAAGGAGTTAGGCTTATAGATAGTAGTTTAGAGCTTAGAAGGAAAGAGTTAGGCTTATAGATAGTAGTTTAGAGCTTAGAAGGAAAGAGTTAGGAATATAGATGGTAGTTTACAGCTTAGAAGGAAGGAGTTAGGCTTATAGATAGTAGTTTAGAGCTGAGAAGGAAAGAGTTAGGCTTATAGATAGTAGTTTAGAGCTTAGAAGGAAAGAGTTAGACTTATAGATGGTAGTTTAGAGCTTAGAAGGAAAGAGTTAGGCTTATAGATAGTAGTTTAATGCTTAGAAAGGAAAAGTTAGGCTTATAGATAGTAGTTTAATGATTAGAAGGAAAGAGTTAGGCTTATAGATAGTAGTTTAGAGCTCAGAAGGAAAGAGTTAGGCTTATAAATAGTAGTTTAGTGCTTAGAAGGAAGGAGTTAGGCTTATAGATAGTAGTTTAGAGCTTAGAAGGAAAGAGTTAGGCTTATAGATAGTAGTTTAGAGCTTAGAAGGAAAGAGTTAGGCATATAGATGGTAGTTTAGAGCTTAGAAGGAAGGAGTTAGGCTTATAGATAGTAGTTTAGAGCTTAGAAGGAAAGAGTTAGGCTTATAGATAGTAGTTTAGAGCTTAGAAGGAAAGAGTTAGACTTATAGATAGTAGTTTAGAGCTTAGAAAGAAAGAGTTAGGCTTATAGATAGTAGTTTAGTGCTTAGAAAGGAAAGAGTTAGGCTTATAGATAGTAGTTTAATGCTTAGAAGGAAAGAATTAGGCTTAGAGACAGTAGTTTAGAGCTTAGAAGGAAAGAGTTAGGCTTATAGATAGTAGTTTAGAGCTTAGAAGGAAGGAGTTAGGCTTATAGATAGTAGTTTAGAGCTTAGAAGGAAGGAGTTAGGCTTATAGATAGTAGTTTAGAGCTTAGAAGGAAAGAGTTAGGCTTATAGATAGTAGTTTAGAGCTTAGAAGGAAAGAGTTAGACTTATAGATAGTAGTTTAGAGCTTAGAAAGAAAGAGTTAGGCTTATAGATAGTAGTTTAGTGCTTAGAAAGGAAAGAGTTAGGCTTATAGATAGTAGTTTAATGCTTAGAAGGAAAGAATTAGGCTTAGAGACAGTAGTTTAGAGCTTAGAAGGAAAGAGTTAGGCTTATAGATAGTAGTTTAGAGCTTAGAAGGAAGGAATTAGGCTTATAGATAGTAGTTTAGAGCTTAGAAGGAAAGAGTTAGGCTTATAGATAGTAGTTTAGAGCTTAGAAGGAAAGAGATAGGCTTATAGATGGTAGTTTAGAGCTTAGAAGGAAGGAGTTAGGCTTATAGATAGTAGTTTAGAGCTTAGAAGGAAAGAGTTAGACTTATAGATAGTAGTTTAGAGCTTAAAAGGAAATAGTTAGGCTTATAGATAGTAGTTTAATGCTTAGAAAGGAAAGAGTTAGGATTATAGATATTAGTTTAATGCTTAGAAGGAAAGAGTTAGGCTTATAGATAGTAGTTTAGAGCTTAGAAGGAAAGAATTAGGCTTATAGATAGTAGTTTAGAGCTTAGAAGGAAGGAGTTAGGCTTATAGATAGTAGTTTAGAGCTTAGAAGGAAGGAGTTAGGCTTATAGATAGTAGTTTAGAGCTTAGAAGGAAAGAGTTAGGCTTATAGATAGTAGTTTAGAGCTTAGAAGTAAAGAGTTAGGCATATAGATGGTAGTTTAGAGCTTAGAAGGAAGGAGTTAGGCTTATAGATAGTAGTTTAGAGCTTAGAAGGAAAGAGTTAGACTTATAGATAGTAGTTTAGAGCTTAAAAGGAAAGAGTTAGGCTTATAGATAGTAGTTTAATACTTAGAAAGGAAAGAGTTAGGATTATAGATAGTAGTTTAATGCTTAGAAGGAAAGAGTTAGGCTTATAGATAGTTGTTTAGAGCTTAGAAGAAAGGAGTTAGGCTTATAGATAGTAGTTTAGACCTTAGAAGGAAGGAGTTAGGCTTATAGATAGTAGTTTAGAGCTTAGAAGGAAAGAGTTAGGCTTATAGATAGTAGTTTAGAGCTTAGAAGGAAAGAGTTAGGCATATAGATGGTAGTTTAGAGCTTAGAAGGAAGGAGTTAGGCTTACAGATAGTAGTTTAGAGCTTAGAAGGAAAGAGTTAGGCTTATAGATAGTAGTTTAGAGCTTAGAAGGAAAGAGTTAGACTTATAGATAGTAGTTTAAAGCTTAGAAGGAAAGAGTTAGGCTTATAGATAGTAGTTTAATGCTTAGAAACGAAAGAGTTAAGCTTATAGATAGTAGTTTAATGCTAAGAAAGGAAAGAGTTAGTATTATAGATAGTAGTTTAATGCTTAGAAGGAAAGAGTTAGGCTTATAGATAGTAGTTTAGAACTTAGAAGGAAAGAGTTAGGCTTATAGATAGTAGTTTAGAGCTTAGAAGGAAGGAGTTAGGCTTATAGATAGTAGTTTAGAGCTTAGAAGGAAGGAGTTAGGCTTATAGATAGTAGTTTAGAGCTTAGAAGGAAAGAGTTAGGCTTATAGATAGTAGTATAGAGCTTAGAAAGAAAGAGTTAGGCATATAGATGGTAGTTTAGAGCTTAGAAGGAAGGAGTTAGGCTTATAGATAGTACTTTAGAGCTTAGAAGGAAAGAGTTAGGCTTATAGATAGTAGTTTAGAGCTTAGAAGGAAAGAGTTAGACTCATAGATAGTAGTTTAAAGCTTAGAAGGAAAGAGTTAGGCTTATAGATAGTAGTTTAATGCTTAGAAAGGAAAGAGTTAGGCTTATAGATAGTAGTTTAATGCTTAGAAAGGAAAGAGTTAGGATTATAGATAGTAGTTTAATGCTTAGAAGGAAAGAGTTAGGCTTATAGATAGTAGTTTAGAGCTTAGAAGGAAAGAGTTAGGCTTATAGATAGTAGTTTAGAGCTTAGAAGGAAAGAGTTAGGCATATAGATGGTAGTTTAGAGCTTAGAAGGAAGGAGTTATGCTTATAGATAGTAGTTTAGAGCTTAGAAGGAAAGAGTTAGACTTATAGATAGTAGTTTAGAGCTTAAAAGGAAAGAGTTAGGTTTATAGATAGTAGTTTAATGCTTAGAAAGGAAAGAGTTAGGATTATAGATAGTAGTTTAATGCTTAGAAGGAAAGAGTTAGGCTTATAGATAGTAGTTTAGAGCTTAGAAGGAAAGAGTTAGGCTTATAGATAGTAGTTTAGAGCTTAGAAGGAAGGAGTTAGGCTTATAGATAGTAGTTTAGAGCTTAGAAGGAAGGAGTTAGGCTTATAGATAGTAGTTTAGAGCTTAGAAGGAAAGAGTTAGGCTTATAGATAGTAGTTTAGAGCTTATAAGGAAAGAGTTAGGCATATAGATGGTAGTTTAGAGCTTAGAAGGAAGGAGTTAGGCTTATAGATAGTAGTTTAGCGCTTAGAAGGAAAGAGTTAGGCTTATAGATAATAGTTTAAAGCTTAGAAGGAAAGAGTTAGACTTATAGATAGTAGTTTAAAGCTTAGAAGGAAAGAGTTAGGCTTATAGATAGTAGTTTAATGCTTAGAAAGGAAAGAGTTAGGCTTATAGATAGTAGTTTAATGCTTAGAAAGGAAAGAGTTAGGATTAAAGATAGTAGTTTAATGCTTAGAAGGAAAGAGTTAGGCTTATAGATAGTAGTTTAGACCTTAGAAGGAAAGAGTTAGGCTTATAGATAGTAGTTTAGAGCTTAGAAAAAAGGAGTTAGGCTTATAGATAGTAGTTTAGAGCTTAGAAGGAAGGAGTTAGGCTTATAGATAGTAGTTTAGAGCTTAGAAGGAAAGAGTTAGGCTTATAGATAGTAGTTTAGAGCTTAGAAGGAAAGAGTTAGGCATATAGGTGGTAGTTTAGAGCTTAGAAGGAAGGAGTTTGGATTATAGATAGTAGTTTAGAGCTGAGAAGGAAAGAGTTAGGGTTATAGATAGTAGTTTAGAGCTTAGAAGGAAAGAGTTAGACTTATAGATAGTAGTTTAGAGCTTAGAAGGAAAGAGTTAGGCTTATAGATAGTAGTTTAATGCTTAGAAAGGAAAGAGTTAGGCTTATAGATAGTAGTTTAATGCTTAGAAGGAAAGAGTTAGGCTTATAGATAGTAGTTTAGAGCTTAGAAGAAAGGAGTTAGGCTTATAGATAGTAGTTTAGACCTTAGAAGGAAGGAGTTAGGCTTATAGATAGTAGTTTAGAGCTTAGAAGGATGGAGTTAGGCTTATAGATAGTAGTTTAGAGCTTAGAAGTAAAGAGTTAGGCATATAGATGGTAGTTTAGAGCTTAGAAGGAAGGAGTTAGGCTTATAGATAGTAGTTTAGAGCTTAGAAGGAAAGAGTTAGACTTATAGATAGTGGTTTAGAGCTTAAAAGGAAAGAGTTAGGCTTATAGATAGTAGTTTAATACTTAGAAAGGAAAGAGTTAGGATTATAGATAGTAGTTTAATGCTTAGAAGGAAAGAGTTAGGCTTATAGATAGTTGTTTAGAGCTTAGAAGAAAGGAGTTAGGCTTATAGATAGTAGTTTAGACCTTAGAAGGAAGGAGTTAGGCTTATAGATAGTAGTTTAGAGCTTAGAAGGAAAGAGTTAGGCTTATAGATAGTAGTTTAGAGCTTAGAAGGAAAGAGTTAGGCATATAGATGGTAGTTTAGAGCTTAGAAGGAAGGAGTTAGGCTTACAGATAGTAGTTTAGAGCTTAGAAGGAAAGAGTTAGGCTTATAGATAGTAGTTTAGAGCTTAGAAGGAAAGAGTTAGACTTATAGATAGTAGTTTAAATCTTAGAAGGAAAGAGTTAGGCTTATAGATAGTAGTTTAATGCTTAGAAACGAAAGAGTTAGGCTTATAGATAGTAGTTTAATGCTAAGAAAGGAAAGAGTTAGTATTATAGATAGTAGTTTAATGCTTAGAAGGAAAGAGTTAGGCTTATAGATAGTAGTTTAGAACTTAGAAGGAAAGAGTTAGGCTTATAGATAGTAGTTTAGAGCTTAGAAGGAAGGAGTTAGGCTTATAGATAGTAGTTTAGAGCTTAGAAGGAAGGAGTTAGGCTTATAGATAGTAGTTTAGAGCTTAGAAGGAAAGAGTTAGGCTTATAGATAGTAGTATAGAGCTTAGAAAGAAAGAGTTAGGCATATAGATGGTAGTTTAGAGCTTAGAAGGAAGGAGTTAGGCTTATAGATAGTACTTTAGAGCTTAGAAGGAAAGAGTTAGGCTTATAGATAGTAGTTTAGAGCTTAGAAGGAAAGAGTTAGACTTATAGATAGTAGTTTAAAGCTTAGAAGGAAAGAGTTAGGCTTATAGATAGTAGTTTAATGCTTAGAAAGGAAAGAGTTAGGCTTATAGATAGTAGTTTAATGCTTAGAAAGGAAAGAGTTAGGATTATAGATAGTAGTTTAATGCTTAGAAGGAAAGAGTTAGGCTTATAGATAGTAGTTTAGAGCTTAGAAGGAAAGAGTTAGGCTTATAGATAGTAGTTTAGAGCTTAGAAGGAAAGAGTTAGGCATATAGATGGTAGTTTAGAGCTTAGAAGGAAGGAGTTATGCTTATAGATAGTAGTTTAGAGCTTAGAAGGAAAGAGTTAGACTTATAGATAGTAGTTTAGAGCTTAAAAGGAAAGAGTTAGGTTTATAGATAGTAGTTTAATGCTTAGAAAGGAAAGAGTTAGGATTATAGATAGTAGTTTAATGCTTAGAAGGAAAGAGTTAGGCTTATAGATAGTAGTTTAGAGCTTAGAAGGAAAGAGTTAGGCTTATAGATAGTAGTTTAGAGCTTAGAAGGAAGGAGTTAGGCTTATACATAGTAGTTTAGAGCTTAGAAGGAAGGAGTTAGGCTTATAGATAGTAGTTTAGAGCTTAGAAGGAAAGAGTTAGGCTTATAGATAGTAGTTTAGAGCTTATAAGGAAAGAGTTAGGCATATAGATGGTAGTTTAGAGCTTAGAAGGAAGGAGTTAGGCTTATAGATAGTAGTTTAGCGCTTAGAAGGAAAGAGTTAGGCTTATAGATAGTAGTTTAAAGCTTAGAAGGAAAGAGTTAGACTTATAGATAGTAGTTTAAAGCTTAGAAGGAAAGAGTTAGGCTTATAGATAGTAGTTTAATGCTTAGAAAGGAAAGAGTTAGGCTTATAGATAGTAGTTTAATGCTTAGAAAGGAAAGAGTTAGGATTAAAGATAGTAGTTTAATGCTTAGAAGGAAAGAGTTAGGCTTATAGATAGTAGTTTAGACCTTAGAAGGAAAGAGTTAGGCTTATAGATAGTAGTTTAGAGCTTAGAAGGAAGGAGTTAGGCTTATACATAGTAGTTTAGAGCTTAGAAGGAAGGAGTTAGGCTTATAGATAGTAGTTTAGAGCTTAGAAGGAAAGAGTTAGGCTTATAGATAGTAGTTTAGAGCTTAGAAGGAAAGAGTTAGGCATATAGATGGTAGTTTAGAGCTTAGAAGGAAGGAGTTAGGCTTACAGATAGTAGTTTAGAGCTTAGAAGGAAAGAGTTAGGCTTATAGATAGTAGTTTAGAGCTTAGAAGGAAAGAGTTAGACTTATAGATAGTAGTTTAAAGCTTAGAAGGAAAGAGTTAGGCTTATAGATAGTAGTTTAATGCTTAGAAACGAAAGAGTTAGGCTTATAGATTGTAGTTTAATGCTAAGAAAGGAAAGAGTTAGTATTATAGATAGTAGTTTAATGCTTAGAAGAAAAGAGTTAGGCTTATAGATAGTAGTTTAGAACTTAGAAGGAAAGAGTTAGGCTTATAGATAGTAGTTTAGAGCTTAGAAGGAAGGAGTTAGGCTTATAGATAGTAGTTTAGAGCTTAGAAGGAAGGAGTTAGGCTTATAGATAGTAGTTTAGAGCTTAGAAGGAAAGAGTTAGGCTTATAGATAGTAGTATAGAGCTTAGAAAGAAAGAGTTAGGCATATAGATGGTAGTTTAGAGCTTAGAAGGAAGGAGTTAGGCTTATAGATAGTACTTTAGAGCTTAGAAGGAAAGAGTTAGGCTTATAGATAGTAGTTTAGAGCTTAGAAGGAAAGAGTTAGACTTATAGATAGTAGTTTAAAGCTTAGAAGGAAAGAGTTAGGCTTATAGATAGTAGTTTAATGCTTAGAAAGGAAAGAGTTAGGCTTATAGATAGTAGTTTAATGCTTAGAAAGGAAAGAGTTAGGATTATAGATAGTAGTTTAATGCTTAGAAGGAAAGAGTTAGGCTTATAGATAGTAGTTTAGAGCTTAGAAGGAAAGAGTTAGGCTTATAGATAGTAGTTTAGAGCTTAGAAGGAAAGAGTTAGGCATATAGATGGTAGTTTAGAGCTTAGAAGGAAGGAGTTATGCTTATAGATAGTAGTTTAGAGCTTAGAAGGAAAGAGTTAGACTTATAGATAGTAGTTTAGAGCTTAAAAGGAAAGAGTTAGGTTTATAGATAGTAGTTTAATGCTTAGAAAGGAAAGAGTTAGGATTATAGATAGTAGTTTAATGCTTAGAAGGAAAGAGTTAGGCTTATAGATAGTAGTTTAGAGCTTAGAAGGAAAGAGTTAGGCTTATAGATAGTAGTTTAGAGCTTAGAAGGAAGGAGTTAGGCTTATACATAGTAGTTTAGAGCTTAGAAGGAAGGAGTTAGGCTTATAGATAGTAGTTTAGAGCTTAGAAGGAAAGAGTTAGGCTTATAGATAGTAGTTTAGAGCTTATAAGGAAAGAGTTAGGCATATAGATGGTAGTTTAGAGCTTAGAAGGAAGGAGTTAGGCTTATAGATAGTAGTTTAGCGCTTAGAAGGAAAGAGTTAGGCTTATAGATAGTAGTTTAAAGCTTAGAAGGAAAGAGTTAGACTTATAGATAGTAGTATAAAGCTTAGAAGGAAAGAGTTAGGCTTATAGATAGTAGTTTAATGCTTAGAAAGGAAAGAGTTAGGCTTATAGATAGTAGTTTAATGCTTAGAAAGGAAAGAGTTAGGATTAAAGATAGTAGTTTAATGCTTAGAAGGAAAGAGTTAGGCTTATAGATAGTAGTTTAGACCTTAGAAGGAAAGAGTTAGGCTTATAGATAGTAGTTTAGAGCTTAGAAAAAAGGAGTTAGGCTTATAGATAGTAGTTTAGAGCTTAGAAGGAAGGAGTTAGGCTTATAGATAGTAGTTTAGAGCTTAGAAGGAAAGAGTTAGGCTTATAGATAGTAGTTTAGAGCTTAGAAGGAAAGAGTTAGGCATATAGGTGGTAGTTTAGAGCTTAGAAGGAAGGAGTTTGGATTATAGATAGTAGTTTAGAGCTGAGAAGGAAAGTGTTAGGGTTATAGATAGTAGTTTAGAGCTTAGAAGGAAAGAGTTAGACTTATAGATAGTAGTTTAGAGCTTAGAAGGAAAGAGTTAGGCTTATAGATAGTAGTTTAATGCTTAGAAAGGAAAGAGTTAGGCTTATAGATAGTAGTTTAATGCTTAGAAGGAAAGAGTTAGGCTTATAGATAGTAGTTTAGAGCTTAGAAGAAAGGAGTTAGGCTTATAGATAGTAGTTTAGACCTTAGAAGGAAGGAGTTAGGCTTATAGATAGTAGTTTAGAGCTTAGAAGGATGGAGTTAGGCTTATAGATAGTAGTTTAGAGCTTAGAAGGAAAGAGTTAGGCTTATAGATAGTAGTTTAGAGCTTAGAAGGAAAGAGTTAGACTTATAGATAGTAGTTTAGAGCTTAGAAAGAAAGAGTTAGGCTTATAGATAGTACTTTAGTGCTTAGAAAGGAAAGAGTTAGGCTTATAGATAGTAGTTTAATGCTTAGAAGGAAAGAATTAGGCTTAGAGACAGTAGTTTAGAGCTTAGAAGGAAAGAGTTAGGCTTATAGATAGTAGTTTAGAGCTTAGAAGGAAGGAGTTAGGCTTATAGATAGTAGTTTAGAGCTTAGAAGGAAGGAGTTAGGCTTATAGATAGTAGTTTAGAGCTTAGAAGGAAAGAGTTAGGCTTATAGATAGTAGTTTAGTGCTTAGAAGGAAAGAGTTAGGCATATAGATGGTAGTTTAGAGCTTAGAAGTAAGGAGTTAGGCTTATAGATAGTCGTTTAGAGCTTAGAAGGAAAGAGTTAGGCTTATAGATAGTAGTTTAGAGCTTAGAAGGAAGGAATTAGGCTTATAGATAGTAGTTTAGAGCTTAGAAGGAAAGAGTTAGGCTTATAGATAGTAGTTTAGAGCTTAGAAGGAAAGAGATAGGCTTATAGATGGTAGTTTAGAGCTTAGAAGAAAAGAGTTAGGCTTATAGATAGTAGTTTAGAGCTTAGAAGGAAAGAGTTAGACTTATAGATAGTAGTTTAGAGCTTAAAAGGAAAGAGTTAGGCTTATAGATAGTAGTTTAATGCTTAGAAAGGAAAGAGTTAGGATTATAGATATTAGTTTAATGCTTAGAAGGAAAGAGTTAGGCTTATAGATAGTAGTTTAGAGCTTAGAAGGAAAGAATTAGGCTTATAGATAGTAGTTTAGAGCATAGAAGGAAGGAGTTAGGCTTATAGATAGTAGTTTAGAGCTTAGAAGGAAGGAGTTAGGCTTATAGATAGTAGTTTAGAGCTTAGAAGGAAAGAGTTAGGCTTATAGATAGTAGTTTAGAGCTTAGAAGGAAAGAGATAGGCTTATAGATGGTAGTTTAGAGCTTAGAAGGAAGGAGTTAGGCTTATAGATAGTAGTTTAGAGCTTAGAAGGAAAGAGTTAGACTTATAGATAGTAGTTTAGAGCTTAAAAGGAAAGAGTTAGGCTTATAGATAGTAGTTTAATGCTTAGAAAGGAAAGAGTTAGGATTATAGATATTAGTTTAATGCTTAGAAGGAAAGAGTTAGGCTTATAGATAGTAGTTTAGAGCTTAGAAGGAAAGAATTAGGCTTATAGATAGTAGTTTAGAGCTTAGAAGGAAGGAGTTAGGCTTATAGATAGTAGTTTAGAGCTTAGAAGGAAGGAGTTAGGCTTATAGATAGTAGTTTAGAGCTTATAAGGAAAGAGTTAGGCATATAGATGGTAGTTTAGAGCTTAGAAGGAAGGAGTTATGCTTATAGATAGTAGTTTAGAGCTTAGAAGGAAAGAGTTAGACTTATAGATAGTAGTTTAGAGCTTAAAAGGAAAGAGTTAGGTTTATAGATAGTAGTTTAATGCTTAGAAAGGAAAGAGTTAGGATTATAGATAGTAGTTTAATGCTTAGAAGGAAAGAGTTAGGCTTATAGATAGTAGTTTAGAGCTTAGAAGGAAAGAGTTAGGCTTATAGATAGTAGTTTAGAGCTTAGAAGGAAGGAGTTAGGCTTATACATAGTAGTTTAGAGCTTAGAAGGAAGGAGTTAGGCTTATAGATAGTAGTGTAGAGCTTAGAAGGAAAGAGTTAGGCTTATAGATAGTAGTTTAGAGCTTAGAAGGAAAGAGTTAGGCATATAGATGGTAGTTTAGAGCTTAGAAGGAAGGAGTTAGGCTTATAGATAGTAGTTTAGCGCTTAGAAGGAAAGAGTTAGGCTTATAGATAGTAGTTTAAAGCATAGATGGAAAGAGTTAGACTTATACATAGTAGTTTAAAGCTTAGAAGGAAAGAGTTAGGCTTATAGATAGTAGTTTAATGCTTAGAAAGGAAAGAGTTAGGCTTATAGATAGTAGTTTAATGCTTAGAAAGGAAAGAGTTAGGATTAAAGATAGTAGTTTAATGCTTAGAAGGAAAGAGTTAGGCTTATAGATAGTAGTTTAGACCTTAGAAGGAAAGAGTTAGGCTTATAGATAGTAGTTTAGAGCTTAGAAGGAAGGAGTTAGGCTTATAGATAGTTGTTTAGAGCTTAGAAGGAAGGAGTTAGGCTTATAGATAGTAGTTTAGAGCTTAGAAGGAAAGAGTTAGGCTTATAGATAGTAGTTTAGAGCTTAGAAGGAAGGAGTTAGGCTTATAGATAGTAGTTTAGAGCTTAGAAGGAAAGAGTTAGACTTATAGATAGTAGTTTAGAGCTTAAAAGGAAAGAGTTAGGCTTATAGATAGTAGTTTAATGCTTAGAAAGGAAAGAGTTAGGATTATAGATATTAGTTTAATGCTTAGAAGGAAAGAGTTAGGCTTATAGATAGTAGTTTAGAGCTTAGAAGGAAAGAATTAGGCTTATAGATAGTAGTTTAGAGCTTAGAAGGAAGGAGTTGGGCTTATAGATAGTAGTTTAGAGCTTAGAAGGAAGGAGTTAGGCTTATAGATAGTAGTTTAGAGCTTAGAAGGAAAGAGTTAGGCTTATAGATAGTAGTTTAGAGCTTAGAAGGAAAGAGATAGGCTTATAGATGGTAGTTTAGAGCTTAGAAGGAAGGAGTTAGGCTTATAGATAGTAGTTTAGAGCTTAGAAGGAAAGAGTTAGACTTATAGATAGTAGTTTAGAGCTTAAAAGGAAAGAGTTAGGCTTATAGATAGTAGTTTAATGCTTAGAAAGGAAAGAGTTAGGATTATAGATATTAGTTTAATGCTTAGAAGGAAAGAGTTAGGCTTATAGATAGTAGTTTAGAGCTTAGAAGGAAAGAATTAGGCTTATAGATAGTAGTTTAGAGCTTAGAAGGAAGGAGTTAGGCTTATAGATAGTAGTTTAGAGCTTAGAAGGAAGGAGTTAGGCTTATAGATAGTAGTTTAGAGCTTATAAGGAAAGAGTTAGGCATATAGATGGTAGTTTAGAGCTTAGAAGGAAGGAGTTATGCTTATAGATAGTAGTTTAGAGCTTAGAAGGAAAGAGTTAGACTTATAGATAGTAGTTTAGAGCTTAAAAGGAAAGAGTTAGGTTTATAGATAGTAGTTTAATGCTTAGAAAGGAAAGAGTTAGGATTATAGATAGTAGTTTAATGCTTAGAAGGAAAGAGTTAGGCTTATAGATAGTAGTTTAGAGCTTAGAAGGAAAGAGTTAGGCTTATAGATAGTAGTTTAGAGCTTAGAAGGAAGGAGTTAGGCTTATACATAGTAGTTTAGAGCTTAGAAGGAAGGAGTTAGGCTTATAGTTAGTAGTTTAGAGCTTAGAAGGAAAGAGTTAGGCTTATAGATAGTAGTTTAGAGCTTAGAAGGAAAGAGTTAGGCATATAGATGGTAGTTTAGAGCTTAGAAGGAAGGAGTTAGGCTTATAGATAGTAGTTTAGCGCTTAGAAGGAAAGAGTTAGGCTTATAGATAGTAGTTTAAAGCATAGATGGAAAGAGTTAGACTTATACATAGTAGTTTAAAGCTTAGAAGGAAAGAGTTAGGCTTATAGATAGTAGTTTAATGCTTAGAAAGGAAAGAGTTAGGCTTATAGATAGTAGTTTAATGCTTAGAAAGGAAAGAGTTAGGATTAAAGATAGTAGTTTAATGCTTAGAAGGAAAGAGTTAGGCTTATAGATAGTAGTTTAGACCTTAGAAGGAAAGAGTCAGGCTTATAGTTAGTAGTTTAGAACTTAGAAGGAAGAAGTTAGGCTTATAGATAGTTGTTTAGAGCTTAGAAGGAAGGAGTTAGGCTTATAGATAGTAGTTTAGAGCTTAGAAGGAAAGAGTTAGGCTTATAGATAGTAGTTTAGAGCTTAGAAGGAAAGAGTTAGGCATATAGGTGGTAGTTTAGAGCTTAGAAGGAAGGAGTTTGGATTATAGATAGTAGTTTAGAGCTGAGAAGGAAAGAGTTAGGGTTATAGATAGTAGTTTAGAGCTTAGAAGGAAAGAGTTAGACTTATAGATAGTAGTTTAGAGCTTAGAAGGAAAGAGTTAGGCTTATAGATAGTAGTTTAATGCTTAGAAAGGAAAGAGTTAGGCTTATAGATAGTAGTTTAATGCTTAGAAGGAAAGAGTTAGGCTTATAGATAGTAGTTTAGAGCTTAGAAGGAAAGAGTTAGGCTTATAAATAGTAGTTTAGAGCTTAGAAGGAAGGAGTTAGGCTTATAGATAGTAGTTTAGAGCTTAGAAGGAAAGAGTTAGGCTTATAGATAGTAGTTTAGAGCTTAGAAGGAAAGAGTTAGGCATATAGATGGTAGTTTAGAGCTTATAAGGAAGGAGTTAGGCTTATAGATAGTAGTTTAGAGCTTAGAAGGAAAGAGTTAGGCTTATAGATAGTAGTTTAGAGCTTAGAAGGAAAGAGTTAGACTTATAGATAGTAGTTTAGAGCTTAGAAGGAAAGAGTTAGGCTTATAGATAGTAGTTTAGTGCTTAGAAAGGAAAGAGTTAGGCTTATAGATAGTAGTTTAATGCTTAGAAGGAAAGAATTAGGCTTAGAGACAGTAGTTTAGAGCTTAGAAGGAAAGAGTTAGGCTTATAGATGGTAGTTTAGAGCTTAGAAGGAAGGCGTTAGGCTTATAGATAGTAGTTTAGAGCTTAGAAGGAAAGAGTTAGGCTTATAGATAGTAGTTTAGAGCTTAGAAGGAAAGAGTTAGGCATATAGATGGTAGTTTAGAGCTTAGAAGTAAGGAGTTAGGGTTATAGATAGTAGTTTAGAGCTTAGAAGGGAAGAGTTAGGCTTATAGATAGTAATTTAGAGCATAGAAGGAAGGAATTAGGCTTATAGATAGTAGTTTAGAGCTTAGAAGGAAAGAGTTAGGAGATAGTAGTTTAGAGCTTAGAAGGAAAGAGATAGGCTTATAGATGGTAGTTTAGAGCTTAGAAGGAAGGAGTTAGGCTTATAGATAGTAGTTTAGAGCTTAGAAGGAAAGAGTTAGACTTATAGATAGTAGTTTAGAGCTTAAAAGGAAAGAGTTAGGCTTATAGATAGTAGTTTAGAGCTTAGAAGGAAAGAGTTAGGCATATAGATAGTAGTTTAGAGCTTAGAAGGAAAGAGTTAGGCATATAGATGGTAGTTTAGAGCTTAGAAGGAAGGAGTTAGGCTTATAGATAGTAGTTTAGAGCTTAGAAGGAAAGAGTTAGGCTTATAGATAGTAGTTTAGAGCTTAGAAGGAAAGAGTTAGACTTATAGATAGTAGTTTAAAGCTTAGAAGGAAAGAGTTAGGCTTATAGATAGTAGTTTAATGCTTAGAAAGGAAAGAGTTAGGCTTATAGATAGTAGTTTAATGCTTATAAAGGAAAGAGTTAGGATTATAGATAGTAGTTTAATGCTTAGAAGGAAAGAGTTACGCTTATAGATAGTAGTTTAGAGCTTAGAAGGAAAGAGTTAGGCTTATGGATAGTAGTTTAGAGCTTAGAAGGAAAGAGTTAGGCATGTAGATGGTAGTTTAGAGCTTAGAAGGAAGGAGTTAGGCTTATAGATAGTAGTTTAGAGCTTAGAAGGAAAGAGTTAGACTTATAGATAGTAGTTTAGAGCTTAAAAGGAAAGAGTTAGGTTTATAGATAGTAGTTTAATGCTTAGAAAGAAAAGAGTTAGGATTATAGATAGTAGTTTAATGCTTATAAGGAAAGAGTTAGGCTTATAGATAGTAGTTTAGAGCTTAAAAGGAAAGAGTTAGGCTTATAGATAGTAGTTTAGAGCTTAGAAGGAAGGAGTTAGGCTTATACATAGTAGTTTAGAGCTTAGAAGGAAGGAGTTAGGCTTATAGATAGTAGTTTAGAGCTTAGAAGGAAAGAGTTAGGCTTATAGATAGTAGTTTAGAGCTTAGAAGGAAAGAGTTAGGCATATAGATGGTAGTTTAGAGCTTAGAAGGAAGGAGTTAGGCTTATAGATAGTAGTTTAGAGCTTAGAAGGAAAGAGTTAGGCTTATAGATAGTAGTTTAAAGCTTAGAAGGAAAGAGTTAGACTTATAGATAGTAGTTTAAAGCTTAGAAGGAACGAGTTAGGCTTATAGATAGTAGTTTAATGCTTAGAAAGGAAAGAGTTAGGCTTATAGATAGTAGTTTAATGCTTAGAAAGGAAAGAGTTAGGATTATAGATAGTAGTTTAATGCTTAGAAGGAAAGAGTTAGGCTTATAGATAGTAGTTTAGAGCATAGAAGGAAAGAGTTAGGCTTATAGATAGTAGTTTAGAGCTTAGAAGGAAGGAGTTAGGCTTATAGATAGTAGTTTAGAGCTTAGAAGGAAGGAGTTAGGCTTATAGATAGTAGTTTAAAGCTTAGAAGGAAAGAGTTAGGCTTATACATAGTAGTTTAGAGCTTAGAAGGAAAGAGTTAGGCATATAGATGGTAGTTTAGAGCTTAGAAGGAAGGAGTTAGGCTTATAGATAGTAGTTTAGAGCTGAGAAGGAAAGAGTTAGGGTTATAGATAGTAGTTTAGAGCTTAGAAGGAAAGAGTTAGACTTATAGATAGTAGTTTAGAGCTTAGAAGGAAAGAGTTAGGCTTATAGATAGTAGTTTAATGCTTAGAAAGGAAAGAGTTAGGCTTATAGATAGTAGTTTAATGCTTAGAAGGAAAGAGTTAGGCTTATAGATAGTAGTTTAGAGCTTAGAAGGAAAGAGTTAGGCTTATAAATAGTAGTTTAGAGCTTAGAAGGAAGGAGTTAGGCTTATAGATAGTAGTTTAGAGCTTAGAAGGAAAGAGTTAGGCTTATAGATAGTAGTTTAGAGCTTAGAAGGAAAGAGTTAGGCATATAGATGGTAGTTTAGAGCTTATAAGGAAGGAGTTAGGCTTATAGATAGTAGTTTAGAGCTTAGAAGGAAAGAGTTAGGCTTATAGATAGTAGTTTAGAGCTTAGAAGGAAAGAGTTAGACTTATAGATAGTAGTTTAGAGCTTAGAAGGAAAGAGTTAGGCTTATAGATAGTAGTTTAGTGCTTAGAAAGGAAAGAGTTAGGCTTATAGATAGTAGTTTAATGCTTAGAAGGAAAGAATTAGGCTTAGAGACAGTAGTTTAGAGCTTAGAAGGAAAGAGTTAGGCTTATAGATGGTAGTTTAGAGCTTAGAAGGAAGGCGTTAGGCTTATAGATAGTAGTTTAGAGCTTAGAAGGAAAGAGTTAGGCTTATAGATAGTAGTTTAGAGCTTAGAAGGAAAGAGTTAGGCATATAGATGGTAGTTTAGAGCTTAGAAGTAAGGAGTTAGGGTTATAGATAGTAGTTTAGAGCTTAGAAGGGAAGAGTTAGGCTTATAGATAGTAATTTAGAGCTTAGAAGGAAGGAATTAGGCTTATAGATAGTAGTTTAGAGCTTAGAAGGAAAGAGTTAGGAGATAGTAGTTTAGAGCTTAGAAGGAAAGAGATAGGCTTATAGATGGTAGTTTAGAGCTTAGAAGGAAGGAGTTAGGCTTATAGATAGTAGTTTAGAGCTTAGAAGGAAAGAGTTAGACTTATAGATAGTAGTTTAGAGCTTAAAAGGAAAGAGTTAGGCTTATAGATAGTAGTTTAGAGCTTAGAAGGAAAGAGTTAGGCATATAGATAGTAGTTTAGAGCTTAGAAGGAAAGAGTTAGGCATATAGATGGTAGTTTAGAGCTTAGAAGGAAGGAGTTAGGCTTATAGATAGTAGTTTAGAGCTTAGAAGGAAAGAGTTAGGCTTATAGATAGTAGTTTAGAGCTTAGAAGGAAAGAGTTAGACTTATAGATAGTAGTTTAAAGCTTAGAAGGAAAGAGTTAGGCTTATAGATAGTAGTTTAATGCTTAGAAAGGAAAGAGTTAGGCTTATAGATAGTAGTTTAATGCTTATAAAGGAAAGAGTTAGGATTATAGATAGTAGTTTAATGCTTAGAAGGAAAGAGTTACGCTTATAGATAGTAGTTTAGAGCTTAGAAGGAAAGAGTTAGGCTTATGGATAGTAGTTTAGAGCTTAGAAGGAAAGAGTTAGGCATGTAGATGGTAGTTTAGAGCTTAGAAGGAAGGAGTTAGGCTTATAGATAGTAGTTTAGAGCTTAGAAGGAAAGAGTTAGACTTATAGATAGTAGTTTAGAGCTTAAAAGGAAAGAGTTAGGTTTATAGATAGTAGTTTAATGCTTAGAAAGAAAAGAGTTAGGATTATAGATAGTAGTTTAATGCTTAGAAGGAAAGAGTTAGGCTTATAGATAGTAGTTTAGAGCTTAAAAGGAAAGAGTTAGGCTTATAGATAGTAGTTTAGAGCTTAGAAGGAAGGAGTTAGGCTTATACATAGTAGTTTAGAGCTTAGAAGGAAGGAGTTAGGCTTATAGATAGTAGTTTAGAGCTTAGAAGGAAAGAGTTAGGCTTATAGATAGTAGTTTAGAGCTTAGAAGGAAAGAGTTAGGCATATAGATGGTAGTTTAGAGCTTAGAAGGAAGGAGTTAGGCTTATAGATAGTAGTTTAGAGCTTAGAAGGAAAGAGTTAGGCTTATAGATAGTAGTTTAAAGCTTAGAAGGAAAGAGTTAGACTTATAGATAGTAGTTTAAAGCTTAGAAGGAACGAGTTAGGCTTATAGATAGTAGTTTAATGCTTAGAAAGGAAAGAGTTAGGCTTATAGATAGTAGTTTAATGCTTAGAAAGGAAAGAGTTAGGATTATAGATAGTAGTTTAATGCTTAGAAGGAAAGAGTTAGGCTTATAGATAGTAGTTTAGAGCATAGAAGGAAAGAGTTAGGCTTATAGATAGTAGTTTAGAGCTTAGAAGGAAGGAGTTAGGCTTATAGATAGTAGTTTAGAGCTTAGAAGGAAGGAGTTAGGCTTATAGATAGTAGTTTAAAGCTTAGAAGGAAAGAGTTAGGCTTATACATAGTAGTTTAGAGCTTAGAAGGAAAGAGTTAGGCATATAGATGGTAGTTTAGAGCTTAGAAGGAAGGAGTTAGGCTTATAGATAGTAGTTTAGAGCTGAGAAGGAAAGAGTTAGGGTTATAGATAGTAGTTTAGAGCTTAGAAGGAAAGAGTTAGACTTATAGATAGTAGTTTAGAGCTTAGAAGGAAAGAGTTAGGCTTATAGATAGTAGTTTAATGCTTAGAAAGGAAAGAGTTAGGCTTATAGATAGTAGTTTAATGCTTAGAAGGAAAGAGTTAGGCTTATAGATAGTAGTTTAGAGCGTAGAAGGAAAGAGTTAGGCTTATAAATAGTAGTTTAGAGCTTAGAAGGAAGGAGTTAGGCTTATAGATAGAAGTTTAGAGCTTAGAAGGAAAGAGTTAGGCTTATAGATAGTAGTTTAGAGCTTAGAAGGAAAGCGTTAGGCATATAGATGGTAGTTTAGAGCTTAGAAGGAAGGAGTTAGGCTTATAGATAGTAGTTTAGAGCTTAGAAGGAAAGAGTTAGGCTTATAGATAGTAGTTTTGAGCTTAGAAGGAAAGAGTTAGACTTATAGATAGTAGTTTAGAGCTTAGAAGGAAAGAGTTAGGCTTATAGATAGTAGTTTAGTGTTTAGAAAGGAAAGAGTTAGGCTTATAGATAGTAGTTTAATGCTTAGAAGGAAAGAATTAGGCTTAGAGACAGTAGTTTAGAGCTTAGAAGGAAAGACTCAGGCTTATAGATAATAGTTTAGAGCTTAGAAGGAAGGAGTTAGGCTTATAGATAGTAGTTTAGAGCTTAGAAGGAAGGAGTTAGGCTTATAGATAGTAGTTTAGAGCTTAGAAGGAAAGAGTTAGGCTTATAGATAGTAGTTTAGAGCTTAGAAGGAAAGAGTTAGGCATATAGATGGTAGTTTAGAGCTTAGAAGGAAGGAGTTAGGCTTATAGATAGTAGTTTAGAGCTTAGAAGGAAAGAGTTAGGCTTATAGATAGTAGTTTAGAGCTTAGAAGGAAGGAATTAGGCTTATAGATAGTAGTTGAGAGCTTAGAAGGAAAGAGTTAGGCTTATAGATAGTAGTTTAGAGCTTAGAAGGAAAGAGATAGGCTTATAGATGGTAGTTTAGAGCTTAGAAGGAAGGAGTTAGGCTTATAGATAGTAGTTTAGAGCTTAGAAGGAAAGAGTTAGACTTATAGATAGTAGTTTAGAGCTTAAAAGGAAAGAGTTAGGCTTATAGATAGTAGTTTAATGCTTAGAAAGGAAAGAGTTAGGATTATAGATATTAGTTTAATGCTTAGAAGGAAAGAGTTAGGCTTATAGATAGTAGTTTAGAGCTTAGAAGGAAAGAGTTAGGCTTATAGATAGTAGTTTAGAGCTTAGAAGGAAAGAGTTAGGCTTATAGATAGTAGTTTAGAGCTTAGAAGGAAAGAGTTAGGCATATAGATGGTAGTTTAGAGCTTAGAAGGAACGAGTTAGGCTTATAGATAGTAGTTTAGAGCTTCGAAGGAAAGAGTTAGACTTATAGATAGTAGTTTAGAGCTTAAAAGGAAAGAGTTAGGCTTATAGATAGTAGTTTAATGCTTAGAAAGGAAAGAGTTAGGATTATTGATTGTAGTTTAGAGCTTAGAAGGAAAGAGTTAGGCTTATAGATAGTAGTTTAGAGCTTAGAAGGAAGGAATTAGGCTTATAGATAGTAGTTTAGAGCTTAGAAGGAAGGAGTTAGGCTTATAGATAGTAGTTTAGAGCTTAGAAGGAAAGCGTTAGGCTTATAGATAGTAGTTTAGAGCTTAGAAGGAAAGAGTTAGGCATATAGATGGTAGTTTAGAGCTTAGAAGGAAGGAGTTAGGCTTATAGATATTAGTTTAGAGCTTAGAAAGAAAAGAGTTAGACTTATAGATAGTAGTTTAGAGCTTAAAAGGAAAGAGTTAGGCTTATAGATAGTAGTTTAATGCTTAGAAAGGAAAGAGTTAGGATTATAGATAGTAGTTTAATGCTTAGAAGGAAAGAGTTAGGCTTATAGATAGTTGTTTAGAGCTTAGAAGGAAAGAGTTAGGCTTATAGATAGTAGTTTAGAGCTTAGAAGAAAGGAGTTAGGCTTATAGATAGTACTTTAGAGCTTAGAAGGAAGGAGTTAGGCTTATAGATAGTAGTTTAGAGATTAGAAGGAAAGAGTTAGGCTTATAGATAGTAGTTTAGAGCTTAGAAGGAAAGAGTTAGGCATATAGATGGTAGTTTAGAGCTTAGAAGGAAGGAGTTAGGCTTAAAGATAGTAGTTTAGAGATTAGAAGGAAAGAATTAGGCTTATAGATAGTAGTTTAGAGCTTAGAAGGAAAGAGTTAGACTTATAGATAGTACTTTAAAGCTTAGAAGGAAAGAGTTAGGCTTATAGATAGTAGTTTAATGCTTAGAAAGGAAAGAGTTAGGCTTATAGATAGTAGTTTAATGCTTAGAAAGGAAAGAGTTAGGATTATATATAGTAGTTTAATGCTTAGAAGGAAAGAGTTAGGCTTATAGATAGTAGTTTAGAGCTTAGAAGGAAAGAGTTAGGCTTATAGATAGTAGTTTAGAGCTTAGAAGGAAGGAGTTAGGCTTATAGAGAGTAGTTTAAAGCTTAGAAGGAAGGAGTTAGGCTTATAGATAGTAGTTTAGAGCTTAGAAGTAAGGAGTTAGGCTTATAGATAGTAGTTTAGAGCTTAGAAGGAAGGAGTTAGGCTTATAGATAGTAGTTTAGAGCTTAGAAGGAAGGAATTAGGCTTATAGATAGTAGTTTAGAGCTTAGAAGGAAAGAGTTAGGCTTATAGATAGTAGTTTAGAGCTTAGAAGGAAAGAGTTAGGCATATAAATAGAAGTTTAGAGCTTAGAAGTAAGTAGTTAGGCTTATAGATAGTAGTTTAGAGCTTAGAAGGAAAGAGTTAGGCTTATAGATAGTAGTTTAGAGCTTAGAAGGAAAGAGTTAGGCATATAGATGGTAGTTTAGAGCTTAGAAGGAAGGAGTTAGGCTTATAGATAGTAGTTTAGAGCTTCGAAGGAAAGAGTTAGACTTATAGATAGTAGTTTAGAGCTTAAAAGGAAAGAGTTAGGCTTATAGATAGTAGTTTAATGCTTAGAAAGGAAAGAGTTAGGATTATAGATAGTAGTTTAGAGCTTAGAAGGAAAGAGTTAGGCTTATAGATAGTAGTTGAGAGCTTAGAAGGAAGGAGTTAGGCTTATAGATAGTAGTTTAGCGCTTAGAAGGAAGGAGTTAGGCTTATAGATAGTAGTTTAGAGCTTAGAAGGAAGGAGTTAGGCTTATAGATAGTAGTTTAGAGCTTAGAAGGAAGGAATTAGGCTTATAGATAGTAGTTTAGAGCTTAGAAGGAAAGAGTTAGGCTTATAGATAGTAGTTTAGAGCTTAGAAGGAAAGAGTTAGGCATATAAATAGAAGTTTAGAGCTTAGAAGTAAGTAGTTAGGCTTATAGATAGTAGTTTAGAGCTTAGAAGGAAAGAGTTAGGCTTATAGATAGTAGTTTAGAGCTTAGAAGGAAAGAGTTAGGCATATAGATGGTAGTTTAGAGCTTAGAAGTAAGGAGTTAGGCTTATAGATAGTAGTTTAGAGCTTAGAAGGAAGGAGTTAGGCTTATAGATAGTAGTTTAGAGCTTAGAAGGAAGGAATTAGGCTTATAGATAGTAGTTTAGAGCTTAGAAGGAAAGAGTTAGGCTTATAGATAGTAGTTTAGAGCTTAGAAGGAAAGAGTTAGGCATATAAATAGAAGTTTAGAGCTTAGAAGTAAGTAGTTAGGCTTATAGATAGTAGTTTAGAGCTTAGAAGGAAAGAGTTAGGCTTATAGATAGTAGTTTAGAGCTTAGAAGGAAAGAGTTAGGCATATAGATGGTAGTTTAGAGCTTAGAAGGAAGGAGTTAGGCTTATAGATAGTAGTTTAGAGCTTCGAAGGAAAGAGTTAGACTTATAGATAGTAGTTTAGAGCTTAAAAGGAAAGAGTTAGGCTTATAGATAGTAGTTTAATGCTTAGAAAGGAAAGAGTTAGGATTATAGATAGTAGTTTAGAGCTTAGAAGGAAAGAGTTAGGCTTATAGATAGTAGTTGAGAGCTTAGAAGGAAGGAGTTAGGCTTATAGATAGTAGTTTAGCGCTTAGAAGGAAGGAGTTAGGCTTATAGATAGTAGTTTAGAGCTTAGAAGGAAAGAGTTAGGCTTATAGATAGTAGTTTAGAGCTTAGAAGGAAAGAGTTAGGCATATAGATGGTAGTTTAGAGCTTAGAAGGAAGGAGTTAGGCTTATAGATAGTAGTTTAGAGCTTAGAAGGAAAGAGATAGGCTTATAGATAGTAGTTTAGAGCTTAGAAGGAAAGAGTTAGACTTATAGATAGTAGTTTAAAGCTTAGAAGGAAAGAGTTAGGCTTATAGATAGTAGTTTAATGCTTAGAAAGGAAAGAGATAGGCTTATAGATAGTAGTTTAATGCTTAGAAAGGAAAGAGTTAGGATTATAGATAGTAGTTTAATGCTTAGAAGGAAAGAGTTAGGCTTATAGATAGTAGTTTAGAGATTAGAAGGAAAGAGTTAGGCTTATAGATAGTAGTTTAGAGCTTAGAAGGAAAGAGTTAGGCATATAGATGGTAGTTAAGAGCTTAGAAGGAAGGAGTTAGGCTTATAGATAGTAGTTTAGAGCTTAGAAGGAAAGAGTTAGACTTATAGATAGTAGTTTAGAGCTTAAAAGGAAAGAGTTAGGCTTATAGATAGTAGTTTAATGCTTAGAAAGGAAAGAGTTAGGATTATAGATAGTAGTTTAATGCTTAGAAGGAAAGAGTTAGGCTTATAGATAGTAGTTTAGAGCTTAGAAGGAAAGAGTTAGGCTTATAGATAGTAGTTTAGAGCTTAGAAGGAAGGAGTTAGGCTTATAGATAGTAGTTTAGAGCTTAGAAGGAAGGAGTTACGCTTATAGATAGTAGTTTAGAGCTTAGAAGGAAAGAGTTAGGCTTATAGATAGTAGTTTAGAGCTTAGAAGGAAAGAGTTAGGCATATAGATGGTAGTTTAGAGCTTAGAAGGAAGGAGTTAGGCTTATAGATATTAGTTTAGAGCTTAGAAGGAAAGAGTTAGACTTATAGATAGTAGTTTAGAGCTTAAAAGGAAAGAGTTAGGCTTATAGATAGTAGTTTAATGCTTAGAAAGGAAAGAGTTAGGATTATACATAGTAGTTTAATGCTTAGAAGGAAAGAGTTAGGCTTATAGATAGTTGTTTAGAGCTTAGAAGGAAAGAGTTAGGCTTATAGATAGTAGTTTAGAGCTTAGAAGAAAGGAGTTCGGCTTATAGATAGTACTTTAGAGCTTAGAAGGAAGGAGTTAGGCTTATAGATAGTAGTTTAGAGCTTAGAAGGAAAGAGTTAGGCTTATAGATAGTAGTTTAGAGCTTAGAAGGAAAGAGTTAGGCATATAGATGGTAGTTTGGAGCTTAGAAGGAAGGAGTTAGGCTTAAAGATAGTAGTTTAGAGCTTAGAAGGAAAGAGTTAGGCTTATAGATAGTAGTTTAGAGCTTAGAAGGAAAGTGTTAGACTTATAGATAGTAGTTTAAAGCTTAGAAGGAAAGAGTTAGGCTTATAGATAGTAGTTTAATGCTTAGAAAGGAAAGAGTTAGGCTTATAGATAGTAGTTTAATGCTTAGAAAGGAAAGAGTTAGGATTATAGATAGTAGTTTAATGCTTAGAAGGAAAGAGTTAGGCTTATAGATAGTAGTTTAGAGCTTAGAAGGAAAGAGTTAGGCTTATAGATAGTAGTTTAGAGCTTAGAAGGAAGGAGTTAGGCTTATAGAGAATAGTTTAAAGCTTAGAAGGAAGGAGTTAGGCTTATAGATAGTAGTTTAGAGCTTAGAAGTAAGGAGTTAGGCTTATAGATAGTAGTTTAGAGCTTAGAAGGAAGGAGTTAGGCTTATAGATAGTATTTTAGAGCTTAGAAGGAAGGAATTAGGCTTATAGATAGTAGTTTAGAGCTTAGAAGGAAAGAGTTAGGCTTATAGATAGTAGTTTATAGCTTAGAAGGAAAGAGTTAGGCATATAAATGGAAGTTTAGAGCTTAGAAGTAAGTAGTTAGACTTATAGATAGTAGTTTAGAGCTTAGAAGGAAAGAGTTAGGCTTATAGATAGTAGTTTAGAGCTTAGAAGGAAAGAGTTAGGCATATAGATGGTAGTTTAGAGCTTAGAAGGAAGGAGTTAGGCTTATAGATAGTAGTTTAGAGCTTCGAAGGAAAGAGTTAGACTTATAGATAGTAGTTTAGAGCTTAAAAGGAAAGAGTTAGGCTTATAGATAGTAGTTTAATGCTTAGAAAGGAAAGAGTTAGGATTATAGATAGTAGTTTAGAGCTTAGAAGGAAAGAGTTAGGCTTATAGATAGTAGTTGAGAGCTTAGAAGGAAGGAGTTAGGCTTATAGATAGTAGTTTAGCGCTTAGAAGGAAGGAGTTAGGCTTATAGATAGTAGTTTAGAGCTTAGAAGGAAAGAGTTAGGCTTATAGATAGTAGTTTAGAGCTTAGAAGGAAAGAGTTAGGCATATAGATGGTAGTTTAGAGCTTAGAAGGAAGGAGTTAGGCTTATAGATAGTAGTTTAGAGCTTAGAAGGAAAGAGTTAGGCTTATAGATAGTAGTTTAGAGCTTAGAAGGAAAGAGTTAGACTTATAGATAGTAGTTTAAAGCTTAGAAGGAAAGAGTTAGGCTTATAGATAGTAGTTTAATGCTTAGAAAGGAAAGAGTTAGGCTTATAGATAGTAGTTTAATGCTTAGAAAGGAAAGAGTTAGGATTATAGATAGTAGTTTAATGCTTAGAAGGAAAGAGTTAGGCTTATAGATAGTAGTTTAGAGATTAGAAGGAAAGAGTTAGGCTTATAGATAGTAGTTTAGAGCTTAGAAGGAAAGAGTTAGGCATATAGATGGTAGTTTAGAGCTTAGAAGGAAGGAGTTAGGCTTATAGATAGTAGTTTAGAGCTTAGAAGGAAAGAGTTAGACTTATAGATAGTAGTTTAGAGCTTAAAAGGAAAGAGTTAGGCTTATAGATAGTAGTTTAATGCTTAGAAAGGAAAGTGTTAGGATTATAGATAGTAGTTTAATGCTTAGAAGGAAAGAGTTAGGCTTATAGATAGTAGTTTAGAGCTTAGAAGGAAAGAGTTAGGCTTATAGATAGTAGTTTAGAGCTTAAAAGGAAGGAGTTAGGCTTATAGATAGTAGTTTAGAGCTTAGAAGGAAGGAGTTACGCTTATAGATAGTAGTTTAGAGCTTAGAAGGAAAGCGTTAGGCTTATAGTTAGTAGTTTAGAGCTTAGAAGGAAAGATTTAGGCATATAGATGGTAGTTTAGAGCTTAGAAGGAAGGAGTTAGGCTTATAGATAGTAGTTTAGAGCTTAGAAGGAAAGAGTTAGGCTTATAGATAGTAGTTTAAAGCTTAGAAGGAAAGAGTTAGACTTATAGATAGTAGTTTGAAGCTTAGAAGGAAAGAGTTAGGCTTATAGATAGTAGTTTAATGCTTAGAAAGGAAAGAAATAGGCTTATAGATAGTAGTTTAATGCTTAGAAAGGAAAGAGTTAGGATTATAGATAGTAGTTTAATGCTTAGAAGGAAAGAGTTAGGCTTATAGATAGTAGTTTAGAGCTTAGAAGGAAAGAGTTAGGCTTATAGATAGTAGTTTAGAGCTTAGAAGGAAGGAGTTAGGCTTATAGATAGTAGTTTAGAGCTTAGAAGGAAGGAGTTAGACTTATAGATAGTAGTTTAGAGCTTAGAAGGAAAGAGTTAGGCTTATAGATAGTAGTTTAGAGATTAGAAGGAAAGAGTTAGGCATATAGATGGTAGTTTACAGCTTAGAAGGAAGGAGTTAGGCTTATAGATAGTAGTTTAGAGCTGAGAAGGAAAGAGTTAGGCTTATAGATAGTAGTTTAGAGCTTAGAAGGAAAGAGTTAGACTTATAGATAGTAGTTTAGAGCTTAGAAGGAAAGAGTTTGGCTTATAGATAGTAGTTTAATGCTTAGAAAGGAAAGAGTTAGGCTTATAGATAGTAGTTTAATGCTTAGAAGGAAAGAGTTAGGCTTATAGATAGTAGTTTAGAGCTTAGAAGGAAAGAGTTAGGCTTATAAATAGTAGTTTAAAGCTTAGAAGGAAGGAGTTAGGCTTATAGATAGTAGTTTAGAGCTTAGAAGGAAAGAGTTAGGCTTATAGATAGTAGTTTAGAGCTTAAAAGGAAAGAGTTAGGCTTATAGATAGTAGTTTAATGCTTAGAAAGGAAAGAGTTAGGATTATAGATAGTAGTTTAGAGCTCAGAAGGAAAGAGTTAGGCTTATAGATAGTAGTTGAGAGCTTAGAAGGAAGGAGTTAGGCTTATAGATTGTAGTTTAGCGCTTAGAAGGAAGGAGTTAGGCTTATAGATAGTAGTTTAGAGCTTAGAAGGAAAGAGTTAGGCTTATAGATAGTAGTTTAGAGCTTAGAAGGAAAGAGTTAGGCATATAGATGGTAGTTTAGAGCTTAGAAGGAAGGAGTTAGGCTTATAGATAGTAGTTTAGAGCTTAGAAGGAAAGAGTTAGGCTTATAGATAGTAGTTTAGAGCTTAGAAGGAAAGAGTTAGACTTATAGATAGTAGTTTAAAGCTTAGAAGGAAAGAGTTAGGCTTATAGATAGTAGTTTAATGCTTAGAAAGGAAAGAGTTAGGCTTATAGATAGTAGTTTAATGCTTAGAAAGGAAAGAGTTAGGCTTATAGATAGTAGTTTAGAGCTTAGAAGGAAAGAGTTAGGCATATAGATGGTAGTTTAGAGCTTAGAAGGAAGGAGTTAGGCTTATAGATAGTAGTTTAGAGCTTAGAAGGAAAGAGTTAGACTTATAGATAGTAGTTTAGAGCTTAAAAGGAAAGAGTTAGGCTTATAGATAGTAGTTTAATGCTTAGAAGGAAGGAGTTAGGCTTATAGATAGTAGTTTAGAGCTTAGAAGTAAGGAGTTAGGCTTATAGATAGTAGTTTAGAGCTTAGAAGGAAGGAGTTAGGCTTATAGATAGTATTTTAGAGCTTAGAAGGAAGGAATTAGGCTTATAGATAGTAGTTTAGAGCTTAGAAGGAAAGAGTTAGGCTTATAGATAGTAGTTTAGAGCTTAGAAGGAAAGAGTTAGGCATATAAATGGAAGTTTAGAGCTTAGAAGTAAGTAGTTAGACTTATAGATAGTAGTTTAGAGCTTAGAAGGAAAGAGTTAGGCTTATAGATAGTAGTTTAGAGCTTAGAAGGAAAGAGTTAGGCATATAGATGGTAGTTTAGAGCTTAGAAGGAAGGAGTTAGGCTTATAGATAGTAGTTTAGAGCTTCGAAGGAAAGAGTTAGACTTATAGATAGTAGTTTAGAGCTTAAAAGGAAAGAGTTAGGCTTATAGATAGTAGTTTAATGCTTAGAAAGGAAAGAGTTAGGATTATAGATAGTAGTTTAGAGCTTAGAAGGAAAGAGTTAGGCTTATAGATAGTAGTTGAGAGCTTAGAAGGAAGGAGTTAGGCTTATAGATAGTAGTTTAGCGCTTAGAAGGAAGGAGTTAGGCTTATAGATAGTAGTTTAGAGCTTAGAAGGAAAGAGTTAGGCTTATAGATAGTAGTTTAGAGCTTAGAAGGAAAGAGTTAGGCATATAGATGGTAGTTTAGAGCTTAGAAGGAAGGAGTTAGGCTTATAGATAGTAGTTTAGAGCTTAGAAGGAAAGAGTTAGGCTTATAGATAGTAGTTTAGAGCTTAGAAGGAAAGAGTTAGACTTATAGATAGTAGTTTAAAGCTTAGAAGGAAAGAGTTAGGCTTATAGATAGTAGTTTAATGCTTAGAAAGGAAAGAGTTAGGCTTATAGATAGTAGTTTAATGCTTAGAAAGGAAAGAGTTAGGATTATAGATAGTAGTTTAATGCTTAGAAGGAAAGAGTTAGGCTTATAGATAGTAGTTTAGAGATTAGAAGGAAAGAGTTAGGCTTATAGATAGTAGTTTAGAGCTTAGAAGGAAAGAGTTAGGCATATAGATGGTAGTTTAGAGCTTAGAAGGAAGGAGTTAGGCTTATAGATAGTAGTTTAGAGCTTAGAAGGAAAGAGTTAGACTTATAGATAGTAGTTTAGAGCTTAAAAGGAAAGAGTTAGGCTTATAGATAGTAGTTTAATGCTTAGAAAGGAAAGTGTTAGGATTATAGATAGTAGTTTAATGCTTAGAAGGAAAGAGTTAGGCTTATAGATAGTAGTTTAGAGCTTAGAAGGAAAGAGTTAGGCTTATAGATAGTAGTTTAGAGCTTAAAAGGAAGGAGTTAGGCTTATAGATAGTAGTTTAGAGCTTAGAAGGAAGGAGTTACGCTTATAGATAGTAGTTTAGAGCTTAGAAGGAAAGCGTTAGGCTTATAGTTAGTAGTTTAGAGCTTAGAAGGAAAGATTTAGGCATATAGATGGTAGTTTAGAGCTTAGAAGGAAGGAGTTAGGCTTATAGATAGTAGTTTAGAGCTTAGAAGGAAAGAGTTAGGCTTATAGATAGTAGTTTAAAGCTTAGAAGGAAAGAGTTAGACTTATAGATAGTAGTTTGAAGCTTAGAAGGAAAGAGTTAGGCTTATAGATAGTAGTTTAATGCTTAGAAAGGAAAGAAATAGGCTTATAGATAGTAGTTTAATGCTTAGAAAGGAAAGAGTTAGGATTATAGATAGTAGTTTAATGCTTAGAAGGAAAGAGTTAGGCTTATAGATAGTAGTTTAGAGCTTAGAAGGAAAGAGTTAGGCTTATAGATAGTAGTTTAGAGCTTAGAAGGAAGGAGTTAGGCTTATAGATAGTAGTTTAGAGCTTAGAAGGAAGGAGTTAGACTTATAGATAGTAGTTTAGAGCTTAGAAGGAAAGAGTTAGGCTTATAGATAGTAGTTTAGAGATTAGAAGGAAAGAGTTAGGCATATAGATGGTAGTTTACAGCTTAGAAGGAAGGAGTTAGGCTTATAGATAGTAGTTTAGAGCTGAGAAGGAAAGAGTTAGGCTTATAGATAGTAGTTTAGAGCTTAGAAGGAAAGAGTTAGACTTATAGATAGTAGTTTAGAGCTTAGAAGGAAAGAGTTTGGCTTATAGATAGTAGTTTAATGCTTAGAAAGGAAAGAGTTAGGCTTATAGATAGTAGTTTAATGCTTAGAAGGAAAGAGTTAGGCTTATAGATAGTAGTTTAGAGCTTAGAAGGAAAGAGTTAGGCTTATAAATAGTAGTTTAAAGCTTAGAAGGAAGGAGTTAGGCTTATAGATAGTAGTTTAGAGCTTAGAAGGAAAGAGTTAGGCTTATAGATAGTAGTTTAGAGCTTAAAAGGAAAGAGTTAGGCTTATAGATAGTAGTTTAATGCTTAGAAAGGAAAGAGTTAGGATTATAGATAGTAGTTTAGAGCTTAGAAGGAAAGAGTTAGGCTTATAGATAGTAGTTGAGAGCTTAGAAGGAAGGAGTTAGGCTTATAGATTGTAGTTTAGCGCTTAGAAGGAAGGAGTTAGGCTTATAGATAGTAGTTTAGAGCTTAGAAGGAAAGAGTTAGGCTTATAGATAGTAGTTTAGAGCTTAGAAGGAAAGAGTTAGGCATATAGATGGTAGTTTAGAGCTTAGAAGGAAGGAGTTAGGCTTATAGATAGTAGTTTAGAGCTTAGAAGGAAAGAGTTAGGCTTATAGATAGTAGTTTAGAGCTTAGAAGGAAAGAGTTAGACTTATAGATAGTAGTTTAAAGCTTAGAAGGAAAGAGTTAGGCTTATAGATAGTAGTTTAATGCTTAGAAAGGAAAGAGTTAGGCTTATAGATAGTAGTTTAATGCTTAGAAAGGAAAGAGTTAGGCTTATAGATAGTAGTTTAGAGCTTAGAAGGAAAGAGTTAGGCATATAGATGGTAGTTTAGAGCTTAGAAGGAAGGAGTTAGGCTTATAGATAGTAGTTTAGAGCTTAGAAGGAAAGAGTTAGACTTATAGATAGTAGTTTAGAGCTTAAAAGGAAAGAGTTAGGCTTATAGATAGTAGTTTAATGCTTAGAAAGGAAAGAGTTAGGATTATAGATAGTAGTTTAATGCTTAGAAGGAAAGAGTTAGGCTTATAGATAGTAGTTTAGAGCTTAGAAGGAAAGAGTTAGGCTTATAGATAGTAGTTTAGAGCTTAAAAGGAAGGAGTTAGGCTTATAGATAGTAGTTTAGAGCTTAGAAGGAAGGAGTTAGGCTTATAGATAGTAGTTTAGAGCTTAAAAGGAAAGAGTTAGGCTTATAGATAGTAGTTTAGAGCTTAGAAGGAAAGATTTAGGCATATAGATGGTAGTTTAGAGCTTAGAAGGAAGGAGTTAGGCTTATAGATAGTAGTTTAGAGCTTAGAAGGAAAGAGTTAGGCTTATAGATAGTAGTTTAAAGCTTAGAAGGAAAGAGTTAGACTTATTGATAGTAGTTTGAAGCTTAGAAGGAAAGAGTTAGGCTTATAGATAGTAGTTTAATGCTTAGAAAGGAAAGAGTTAGGCTTATAGATAGTAGTTTAATGCTTAGAAAGGAAAGAGTTAGGATTATAGATAGTAGTTTAATGCTTAGAAGGAAAGAGTTAGGCTTATAGATAGTAGTTTAGAGCTTAGAAGGAAAGAGTTAAGCTTATAGATAGTAGTTTAGAGCTTAGAAGGAAGGAGTTAGGCTTATAGATAGTTGTTTAGAGCTTAGAAGGAAGGAGTTAGTCTTATAGATAGTAGTTTAGAGCTTAGAAGGAAAGAGTTAGGCTTATAGATAGTAGTTTAGAGCTTAGAAGGAAAGAGTTAGGCATATAGATGGTAGTTTACAGCTTAGAAGGAAGGAGTTAGGCTTATAGATAGTAGTTTAGAGCTGAGAAGGAAAGAGTTAGGCTTATAGATAGTAGTTTAGAGCTTAGAAGGAAAGAGTTAGACTTATAGATAGTAGTTTAGAGCTTAGAAGGAAAGAGTTAGGCTTATAGATAGTAGTTTAATGCTTAGAAAGGAAAGAGTTAGGCTTATAGATAGTAGTTTAATGCTTAGAAGGAAAGAGTTAGGCTTATAGATAGTAGTTTAGAGCTTAGAAGGAAAGAGTTAGGCTTATAAATAGTAGTTTAGAGCTTAGAAGGAAGGAGTTAGGCTTATAGATAGTAGTTTAGAGCTTAGAAGGAAAGAGTTAGGCTTATAGATAGTAGTTTAGAGCTTAGAAGGAAATAGTTAGGCATATAGATGGTAGTTTAGAGCTTAGAAGGAAGGAGTTAGGCTTATAGATAGTAGTTTAGAGCTTAGAAGGAAAGAGTTAGGCTTATAGATAGTAGTTTAGAGCTTAGAAGGAAAGAGTTAGACTTATAGATAGTAGTTTAGAGCTTAGAAGGAAAGAGTTAGGCTTATAGATAGTAGTTTAGTGCTTAGAAAGGAAAGAGTTAGGCTTATAGATAGTAGTTTAATGCTTAGAAGGAAAGAATTAGGCTTAGAGACAGTAGTTTAGAGCTTAGAAGGAAAGAGTTAGGCTTATAGATAGTAGTTTAGAGCTTAGAAGGAAGGAGTTAGGCTTATAGATAGTAGTTTAGAGCTTAGAAGGAAAGAGTTAGGCTTATAGATAGTAGTTTAGAGCTTAGAAGGAAAGAGTTAGGCTTATAGATAGTAGTTTAGAGCTTAGAAGGAAAGAGTTAGGCATATAGATGGTAGTTTAGAGCTTAGAAGTAAGGAGTTAGGCTTATAGATAGTAGTTTAGAGCTGAGAAGGAAAGAGTTAGGCTTATAGATAGTAGTTTAGAGCTTAGAAGGAAAGAGTTAGGTATATAGTTGGTAGTTTAATGCTTAGAAGGAAAGAGTTAGGCTTATAGATAGTAGTTTAGAGCTTTGAAGGAAAGAGTTAGGCTTATAAATAGTAGTTTAGAGCTTAGAAGGAAGGAGTTAGACTTATAGATAGTAGTTTAGAGCTTAGAAGGAAAGAGTTAGGCTTATAGATAGTAGTTTAGAGCTTAGAAGGAAAGAGTTAGGCATATAGATGGTAGTTTAGAGCTTAGAAGGAAGGAGTTAGGCTTATAGATAGTAGTTTAGAGCTTAGAAGGAAAGAGTTAGACTTATAGATAGTAGTTTAGAGCTCAAAAGGAAAGAGTTAGGTTTATAGATAGTAGTTTAATGCTTAGAAAGAAAAGAGTTAGGATTATATATAGTAGTTTAATGCTTAGAAGGAAAGAGTTAGGCTTATAGATAGTAGTTTAGAGCTTAGAAGGAAAGAGTTAGGCTTATAGATAGTAGTTTAGAGCTTAGAAGGAAGGAGTTAGGCCTATACATAGTAGTTTAGAGCTTAGAAGGAAGGAGTTAGGCTTATAGATAGTAGTTTAGAGCTTAGAAGGAAAGAGTTAGGCTTATAGATAGTAGTTTAGAGCTTAGAAGGAAAGAGTTAGGCATATAGATGGTAGTTTAGAGCTAAGAAGGAAGGAGTTAGGCTTATAGATGATAGTTTAGAGCTTAGAAGGAAAGAGTTAGGCTTATAGATAGTAGTTTAGAGCTTAGAAGGAAAGAGTTAGACTTATAGATAGTAGTTTAAAGCTTAGAAGGAAAGAGTTAGGCTTATAGATAGTAGTTTAATGCTTAGAAAGGAAAGAGTTAGGCTTATAGATAGTAGTTTAATGCTTAGAAAGGAAAGAGTTAGGATTATAGATAGTAGTTTAATGCTTAGAAGGAAAGAGTTAGGCTTATAGATAGTAGTTTAGAGATTAGAAGGAAAGAGTTAGGCTTATAGATAGTAGTTTAGAGCTTAGAAGGAAAGAGTTAGGCATATATATGGTAGTTTATAGCTTAGAAGGAAGGAGTTAGGCTTATAGATAGTAGTTTAGAGCTTAGAAGGAAAGAGTTAGACTTATAGATAGTAGTTTAGAGCTTAAAAGGAAAGAGTTAGGCTTATAGATAGTAGTTTAATGCTTAGAAAGGAAAGAGTTAGGATTATAGATAGTAGTTTAATGCTTAGAAGGAAAGAGTTAGGCTTATAGATAGTAGTTTAGAGCTTAGAAGGAAAGAGTTAGGCTTATAGATAGTAGTTTAGAGCTTAAAAGGAAGGAGTTAGGCTTATAGATAGTAGTTTAGAGCTTAGAAGGAAGGAGTTAGGCTTATAGATAGTAGTTTAGAGCTTAGAAGGAAAGAGTTAGGCTTATAGATAGTAGTTTAGAGCTTAGAAGGAAAGAGTTAGGCATATAGATGGTAGTTTAGAGCTTAGAAGGAAGGAGTTAGGCTTATAGATAGTAGTTTAGAGCTTAGAAGGAAAGAGTTAGGCTTATAGATAGTAGTTTAAAGCTTAGAAGGAAAGAGTTAGACTTATAGATAGTAGTTTGAAGCTTAGAAGGAAAGAGTTAGGCTTATAGATAGTAGTTTAATGCTTAGAAAGGAAAGAGTTAGGCTTATAGATAGTAGTTTAATGCTTAGAAAGGAAAGAGTTAGGATTATAGATAGTAGTTTAATGCTTAGAAGGAAAGAGTTAGGCTTATAGATAGTAGTTTAGAGCTTAGAAGGAAAGAGTTAGGCTTATAGATAGTAGTTTAGAGCTTAGAAGGAAGGAGTTAGGCTTATAGATAGTAGTTTAGAGCTTAGAAAGAAGGAGTTAGTGTAACACCCCGTAATTTATCGGGTTTAAAAATAAATAATATATAATAAAATAAAATATAACAAAATAAAATAAATAAGTAATATTAAATTATATTATTTTACATAATTAATTATAAGTAACAAAGTAGGTTAATTTTAACGGTAACGAGTTTTATCGCATGACGTTTTGTTTCGATTGTGATAATAACACAATAATTACTCAATTAATTAGTTAATAATTAAAAAAAAATATAGGTGGGAATTTGAAGGGGGCTGCCGGTTTGGGGGTATGGGAGGAGTTTTTGTAACTCCTCTCATGATGGTGTAATTAGGAGTGTTTAATTGGTCCTTGAATTCCTAATTAATCCTAAGCATCAATTGTCTTCCTCACACTACCTCACACTTTCAAAAAAATTCAGAAATTCTTCCTCTTCTTGTGCTTGTTTTTCGGCAGCCATATAAAAAAAAAAAAAAAAACTTTGTTCAAATTCAATCTTCAAATCAAAGGGTAAGTAAGTTGAGTTGCTAATTATAAATTTTTATTTATAAGAAATTCTAGTATGAGATTATATAATATTTCTTTCAATATGATGAAATCCTATGACTTATTAGGAGGATTGAGTATTTTACATAAGTTTTCTTTTATAATCCTTTGATAAAATTGATTTGTTAAAAGGGTTAAATCATATCTCTGTTATGCAAAATTTTCCTTGATTTACATTCTTTAACAAAGTTTAAATTTGTTATAAGAATAAAGTTTATTCAAAGGTTAAAAATGTATTTATTTTATGGCTTATATTTCTCTAGCAAGATGTTAGTTTGTTAGAAGAAATTTTAAGTGTATGGATTAAGTAATGTGGGTATCCATGAGTTTATAAATCCTTTAACAAAATTTGATTTGTTTAAAGGATTGTCCTTATATATGTGTTTGATTCAAAAATGATGAT
Organism: Amaranthus tricolor; assembly: GCF_026212465.1. Lineage (NCBI taxonomy): Eukaryota > Viridiplantae > Streptophyta > Magnoliopsida > Caryophyllales > Amaranthaceae > Amaranthus > Amaranthus tricolor. The sequence goes on along the minus strand of NC_080056.1, from coordinate 25,281,832 downwards.
ACATGATTTTCTACAAAATTTTAATTTGATAAGAGAATCAAGTATTTAATTTAATTATCATGGGTTATGAAACTTTAATTGCTTTTGAAGGATCTTGTGGATTAATATATTTTAAATTGTTAGTTTTATGTTTTGATGATGGCTTGGATTGTTGATGGGATTTTATGTATTGTTACATGTGTGGAAATATCAAGTGGATGGTGGGATAGGAGATTTGGTTTTATTTGTTTTATTTTAGTAAAAGGTAAATTTGGTTTTGGTTAGATATATTTTGGTATGGAGATTTAAAAAGGATTAAATAATTTACATAAAAAAAAATATATATAAATATAATAAAAATAATTTAAGTAGCAGGAATTTTCGGACAGCAGCTGCTGCCTCGGTAGTGGCGCCCTGATCCGAGTATCGGGTGTGTTTCGTTGTGGTTTTATTTAACCGATGCGTTTTTTTAAAACTCGTAAAACGCTTAAAATAATTAAAAATAGTAATCGGATGCTAGAAATTATGAAATTTGGTACCCAAGATAATTGATGCGTTCCGGACGCAACGGTGAAGTCGGATTTTTAATTTGAATTTTCTAAACTGTCCGATTTGGCCATAAAAGTTTCTGGTCAGAATGGGAATTTTGGAGCGATCATGAATTGGATGAAAACATTTGAAATTATCAAGTCTTTGTGATATTTTAGTAGTATGGAGTGGATTGTTTGTGTAAACCCGTTATTAAACGTGGTCGTTTTGTGTGTTTGTTAATTAGGACCTCGATTCATAAGAGGGTGAAATTCTTGTCGTGCGTAAACGTCGTTTGGATTTGCTGTGCTTAAAGGTACACGCTTAGACCATACTGTTTATATGGTTGTGCAAGTAATGTTGTTTTATTCCTAATCAAGTCATTGTAATCACATAAGGATTAGACACCTCAAATAATATGAAATGATTATGTGGAAATTGAGAATTTATGGATATGTTACCCAAAAGGGTTAACAAATGAATTGGAAAATTATCAACTATTTTTCCCATGGCATTCAGGGATCTTTATGATCACCATGGGGGTATGCATACTTAGCCTTTGGCGACCCGAACAGGACGGGCAACGTCTTAGGTAGGTGGTTGCCTTGGGATTAGCTCTCCTAAGTGTATTCCACCAAAACAAATTGGAAATATGACTTGTACGACCCGCACATGTCGGGCAACGTTGCAAGGTTGGAAATAATGAACAAAGATTACATAATAGAGCCTTTGCATGCTAGGGTAAACACAATGCTTGTATTCAACCTGTTTAGCATATGTATGAAGTCTCTGACGTGTATTGGTTGTTCTTTGGAACCTGCTACGTGTTATCATACGACGTGCAGCAGGTTAATTCAGGAGGGGGCTGGAGTGAGGATTCAGCTTAGAACCCGTAACTATCAAGTCTAGACTTACTTTGTAATGAGACTAAATAACTCAGTTTATGTAACCGAAGTTTATGATGTTTCTCTTTTATCACGTACAATTTTTAATTTGTTTAGAGGCCGGTGGGCTCTCGACTTGTAAGTAAAGACTTCCGCTGATTTGTTTGGTTTGTTTGGCGCTGTTTACCTTGTGGACCATATTCCTTTACCGGTGGGACGTTGACGATCCGAGTAAAGATGGGTTTCTTGCGTCCGTTTATGAACCGGAATCATGTTTTCACATGATTTCTTTCCGGGTCATTTAAAACGGGCTGTTACAATTGGTATCAGAGCTAACGTTCCCTAGGAGCTAAAAGGAATATCAGACCTTAGGAATGAGAGATGGGGAATGGTCGAATATATTGAATGTGTTTGTTGTGATGTATCTGGCTTTGGACCATTAGGGTTATATAGTGTTCTAGGTGTCCTTAGTTATCAATTTTCTTACCTGTTACTTTTCGTTATGTGTATATGTTCAGGAATATGAATTTGGGAAAGACACCTATGGACACACACACCCCTAGTGGATCGAGAGAGGTACCGATGTTCGACTATGAAACTGCTTGGATAGAAGTCTCCAACGCTGACATATGGAAAATAAGGAGTGGCGAAAGTATCCAAGACTATAGGGAGAGGATGCTTATGGTCAGGGAAAAAGCCAATAGTATGTTACGATTTAGATTTGGACCTAAATAGGTTACATCGTTTGTCTGAATCTAGGAAGAGTGTAGCACCTGAGAGGAAGGGCGAGTCTCCAGTATCGGGCGGCACCAATGTGACCACGGAACCGTTAAGAGAGCGGATTCTTCTTGATTCCCCACAGGTGGAAACTGAGGCTCAGGAAGAGAGTGATATCGAGATGTGGGAGCCTAGTCGTGAACCGCCTACTTATATAGAAATTTCCGGCGATGATGACGAGAGGGAGAACTGGGGATCGCATTACGACTTATATGGCTTTGAGGTTGGGTTTGATAGGGGGTGGTCTGATGAGGAAGATCCTGAAGAGGACGTAGAGGATGTACCATTAAGCAGCCCCAGTGATAGTGGTAGTGAATCAGATGGATCGTATTCAGACTCCAGCTCTGATTCTGGAGAAGACGAGGATGATGAGGACTTCGATATAGCAAGTTACGATGAGGGTGTTGACACTTGGGATGCTTGGCGCTAGATGTTCTATACCTTTTTATTTTGTTTTCGCATCTTTCTTTGAGATATTTGAAGTTGTATCTTTTTAATCAAATAAGTGATAAGGTAATAATGTAACTCTTGCATGAGACGACTTTCGATGTATTAAAAGATATATATATAAAATATTGAAGTGTGTTTGCTGTTCATACGGTATTGTAAGTTTGTGCATTACATACGTAATTTCCTTTTTGCAAGCACATATATATACATAAAACAATAATAATAACAATAATAGTAAATAACGTTAATAATGATAATGATAATACTTATATATATGTATATATATCTAGGGATATAAACGAACTAGTAATCGACTGTTAGGGTTGCCCAGCAAACCTTGTTCTTTCTCCAAAGGCTACGAATCTTAGGACTTTCTTTTGATTTGTACCTTTTTTTCGTTTGCAGAAGATGCCTCCAATTTCTAGGAAGAGTCTGTCTCGAGGCAATGCTAACCGTACGATAAGAAATCTGGTGAAAGCGTTAACAAGTGTAAGTGCACCCCGAGAGAAGTCTTTGTCAGAGTTAGCCTCAGAAATGAGCAAAAGGATTAGCCAGAGTAAACCCTCGACTTTCGATGGTAAGGGGGAACCATCGGAACTGGAACTCTGGTTAAGAGAATTTGACAAGCTTTTCGATGTAGTAGAGTGCCCAGAGGAATTAAAGGTCAATCAAGCTGCCTTTTATTTGGTGGGAGAAGCCGACTACTGGTGGGCAAACAGTAGATCAGGGTTGTTAGAGCAAACTGAGGGGGACTTTGGTTGGGATTTGTTCAAAAGGGCTCTGCGAGAGAAATTTTATCCGTTGCATGTTAGAAAGGATAAGTCGAACGAGTTCGCGCGATTGGAGATGGGCAGTATGACGGTAGACGAATATTACCACAAATTTATGGAATACCTCAAGTATTGTCCTGATGATGTACCCTCCGAGGAGAAAAAGATGCAATGTTTTGAGCTAGGTTTGTCTTTCGATATTCAAAAGCATATTGAGAGTGACCGATATAACACACTGGAGCAGATGTATAAGCGGGCGTCACAAATAGGGAATATTTTGAGGAAAGAAAAGGAAAAAGAGAAGGGTAATGTCCCAGAGAAAAGGAAGGAAGTTCCTGGCCAGGTTTTGGAGAATATGCCGGGCTCTTATCATAAGAAAGCAAGGAGTTTTGGAAATTTTCAGGGAGGCGGGTCTAATTCGAATTCAGGAATTAGGAACAACGCGAAATTTGCTAAGCCATTATTGGATCGAGATGGCAATGAGAGGAGGTATTTCTGTAAGAGGTGCAAGAAAAATCATCCGGCAAAGGATTGTGAAGGAAATCTGATTGAATGTAACTTTTGCCACAAGAGGGGGCATAGAGAGTTTGAATGCTACATAAAGAAAGGGAGTGGAAGTCAACATCCGAGTGGCCAAAACCGACAGCAAAATTTAAACAACGCTGGTAGTCAAGCCAGTCAACAGCACGGGAATGGAAATCGTGGCAATGCTAGTCAGAGGTTCCAGCGACCTTTTTATGGCGGGCAAGGCCGAGTGGATGGGAATCGAGTAGAAGGGTCAGAAATGCAGCGCGGGGGAAATCACGTGGGAGGAAATAATGTACAGCCCGCGAGCGGAAGGGTATCTGCGGTCAATGCAAGAGAAGTTGACCAGGCAGCAGATGTGGTTACAGGTACGTTCGCCATTCATTCTATAGCTGTGAATGTATTGTTTGATTCGGGAGCTACATGCTCATTTCTTGCAAAGGGTAAGGTAAACGAGTTGAATTTGGGAACCTTTGAAAAAGTTTCTTATATGGTGGCTGTACCATCGGAAAAATTGTACAGTTGTGAAAAACTGTATAGGGATGTACCCTTAAGGATAGGAAAGGTAGTTTTTCCTAGCGACTTGTATGTGTTAGATATGGAAGGTTTAGAAGTAATTTTGGGGATGGATTGGTTGGGAAGGTATAAGGCCATTATTGAATGCAGAGAGCAGAGAGTTTTGCTGGAAGGACCACGTGGGGAAAGTGTTAGATATAGGAAGTTTCCCAAGGGACCCAGGACGAATTTGGTGTCGACCTTAGAGTTGCAAAGGCTTGTGAGGCAAGGACACCCTTTGTATTTATGTCATATCAGTCAGGGGGATAAGATAGAAGGAAATCCCCAGGATGTTGCTGTGGTGAATGAATATTTGGATGTTTTTCCGGACAAGATTCCCGGAATACCACCTCAACGGGAAATTGACTTCACGATTGATTTGGTACCGGGGACTGGACCGATTTCTAAGGCCCCTTATCGTATGGCTCCAAAAGAGATGGAGGAGTTGAAGTCTCAACTGGAAGAATTGTTGAATAAAGGTTATATTCGACCTAGTGTTTCACCTTGGGGCGCTCCAGTTCTGTTTGTGAGAAAGAAAGATGGTAGTCTAAGGTTATGCATTGACTACAGGGAGTTAAACAAAGTAACAGTTAAGAATAGATACCCGTTGCCCCGGATAGATGACTTGTTTGATCAATTGAGAGGAGCCGGAATATTTTCGAAGATTGACTTAAGATCGGGTTATCATCAGCTAAGAATAGCTGAAGGGGATATATATAAAACCGCTTTCAGAACACGTTATGGACATTATGAGTTCACAGTGATGCCGTTTGGGTTGACAAACGCTCCAGCCGCGTTCATGTGCTTAATGAACCAAGTGTTTAGTGCGTACTTGGATAAATTCGTCGTTATCTTTATCGATGACATATTGGTCTATTCGAAGGACCAAGAAGAACATCAGGAACATCTACGTTTTGTCCTGCAAACCCTGCGAGAAAATAAGTTGTACGCGAAGTTGTCGAAGTGTGAATTTTGGTTGGATAAGGTATCGTTTTTCGGTCATTTTGTCTCTAAGGAAGGTATTTCGGTGGACCCGGTAAAAGTGGAGGCAGTTCGAAGTTGGCCGACACCTAAGAACGTCACCGAGGTACGAAGTTTCCTAGGTTTGGCCGGGTATTATCGTCGTTTTGTTAAGGATTTTTCGCGTCTTGCTCGGCCCATGACCTCGTTAATGAAGAAAGAGAAGAAGTTCCAATGGACGGATGAATGTGAACAGGCCTTCATGACTTTGAAAGAAAGGTTAACTACGGCTCCTATTCTTACTCTACCTGACCCTAAGTTGGATTATACTGTTTACAGTGACGCGTCGAAGAAAGGGTTGGGTTGTGTTCTGATGCAGGACCGTAAGGTGATTGCTTATGCATCTCGACAACTGAAGGTACATGAAGTTAATTATCCGACCCATGATCTGGAATTAGCCGCTATAGTTTTCGCTCTCAAGATATGGCGGCATTACTTGTATGGCGTTAAGTGTAGGATTTACACTGATCATCAGAGTCTGAAATACCTCTATACCCAACCTGACTTAAATATGCGACAACGTCGGTGGTTAGAGTTGATGACAGATTATGACCTGGAGTTCATATATCACGAAGGGCGAGCGAACTTGGTGGCCGATGCTTTGAGTAGGAAGTCTAGTCACTCGCTGTCTGCCCTGAACGGAGTTGAGGAGTTGCATCGGGATTTTGCTAGACTGAACTTGGAAATAGTACGTAAAGGTGAATTACAGGGGTGTCTGAATGCTTTGGCTATTCGACCTTCGTTCTTTGAGGAAATTTTGAGTTCTCAGGATAAAGACCCGAAACTCTTGAAATTAAAGGACCAAGCACGGGAAGGAACAACAGAGGGATTCCTTGTTCATGAAGATGGAAGCTTGAGGTTCAAGGGTCGTTGGTGTTTACCGACAGGGGAGGAATCTTTGAAGGAACGTATCTTGGATGAAGCCCATTGTACGAAATTTTCAGTACATCCGGGTGGTGACAAGATGTACCAAGATCTCAAGTTAATGTTTTGGTGGTCGGGTATGAAGAAGGATATTGCAGATTATGTCTCACGCTGTCTGACATGTCAGAAGGTTAAAAGTGAGCACAAGAGACCAGGAGGGTTATTACAACCGTTAGAAATACCAGTATGGAAGTGGGATGATATCTCTATGGACTCTGTTGTGGGTTTACCTCGAACGAAAGCAGGTAATGATACACTATGGGATATAGTTGATCGTTTGACTAAGTCGGCACGTTTCATCCCTATGAACTGTCGCTGGGAAATGGAACAATTGGCACGAGCTTACATTAAGAATGTCGTACGATTCCACGGTGTACCCCGTACTATTGTGTCAGATAGAGACACCCGATATCTGTCACAGTTTTGGCAGACCTTGCAGCAGGCATTGGGTACAACATTGCTCCATAGTACGTCGTTTCATCCGCAGACGGATGGACAGACAGAACGAACGAATCAGATATTGGAGGATATGTTGCGCGCAATTGCCATGGAGTGGCAAGGGTCTTGGGATGAACATTTGGATCTAGTAGAGTTTTCTTACAACAACAGTTATCAAGCTTCTATACAGATGGCCCCATTCGAGGCTTTGTATGGGCGTCGTTGTCGCAGCCCGGTTTATTGGGACGATTTTACTGAAGCGGTGACCTTAGGACCTGAATTGTTGTTTCAGATGAAAGAGAAGGTACGATTGATAAGGGATCGGTTGAAGGCAGCACAGGATCGCCAAAAGTCGTATGCTGATTTGAAACGACGACCAGAGGAGTTCACCGTGGGAGAACAGGTGTTACTTCGCGTATCACCCTTACGCGGAGTAGTACGTTTTGGTGCTCGGGGAAAGTTGAGCCCTCGCTTCATAGGGCCGTATGAAGTTTTGGAACGTGTGGGTAAAGTGGCTTATCGGTTAGCTCTTCCAAACTCTTTAGAGAAGGTACATGATGTATTCCATGTGTCTCAACTAAAGCGGTACCATGCCGCAGCCACTCATGTATTAGATCCCGAACCTTTGGATTTGGATGCATCTTTGTCTTACCCTGAGCAACCGATTCGAATCTTGGACAAGAAGGTCCGTAGCACTCGACGGAAGGATATAGTTATGGTAAAAGTCCTGTGGTCAAATCATGAGCGTGAAGCAGCTACTTGGGAAACAGAAGACGCTATGCGAGAAAAGTACCCTCACCTTTTTCAGGTTAGTAGAGTTACGGGGACGTAACTTCTTAAGGGGGGTAGAGGGCGATAGGAATTTCGCGCAAGGAATGTTAACTCTTTGTTTTGGTAGTTGTGTTTTACTCATGAGTCATGATGTGCATGTGTGTTCTGTGTTTTCCGTTGCCACATAAGTTACGAGGACGTAACTTCTTTTAAGGGGGGTAGTCTGTAACACCCCGTAATTTATCGGGTTTAAAAATAAATAATATATAATAAAATAAAATATAACAAAATAAAATAAATAAGTAATATTAAATTATATTATTTTACATAATTAATTATAAGTAACAAAGTAGGTTAATTTTAACGGTAACGAGTTTTATCGCATGACGTTTTATTTCGATTGTGATAATAACACAATAATTACTCAATTAATTAGTTAATAATTAAAAAAAAATATAGGTGGGAATTTGAAGGGGGCTGCCGGTTTGGGGGTATGGGAGGAGTTTTTGTAACTCCTCTCATGATGGTGTAATTAGGAGTGTTTAATTGGTCCTTGAATTCCTAATTAATCCTAAGCATCAATTGTCTTCCTCACACTACCTCACACTTTCAAAAAAATTCAGAAATTCTTCCTCTTCTTGTGCTTGTTTTTCGGCAGCCATATAAAAAAAAAAAAAAAAACTTTGTTCAAATTCAATCTTCAAATCAAAGGGTAAGTAAGTTGAGTTGCTAATTATAAATTTTTATTTATAAGAAATTCTAGTATGAGATTATATAATATTTCTTTCAATATGATGAAATCCTATGACTTATTAGGAGGATTGAGTATTTTACATAAGTTTTCTTTTATAATCCTTTGATAAAATTGATTTGTTAAAAGGGTTAAATCATATCTCTGTTATGCAAAATTTTCCTTGATTTACATTCTTTAACAAAGTTTAAATTTGTTATAAGAATAAAGTTTATTCAAAGGTTAAAAATGTATTTATTTTATGGCTTATATTTCTCTAGCAAGATGTTAGTTTGTTAGAAGAAATTTTAAGTGTATGGATTAAGTAATGTGGGTATCCATGAGTTTATAAATCCTTTAACAAAATTTGATTTGTTTAAAGGATTGTCCTTATATATGTGTTTGATTCAAAAATGATGATACATGATTTTCTACAAAATTTTAATTTGATAAGAGAATCAAGTATTTAATTTAATTATCATGGGTTATGAAACTTTAATTGCTTTTGAAGGATCTTGTGGATTAATATATTTTAAATTGTTAGTTTTATGTTTTGATGATGGCTTGGATTGTTGATGGGATTTTATGTATTGTTACATGTGTGGAAATATCAAGTGGATGGTGGGATAGGAGATTTGGTTTTATTTGTTTTATTTTAGTAAAAGGTAAATTTGGTTTTGGTTAGATATATTTTGGTATGGAGATTTAAAAAGGATTAAATAATTTAAATAAAAAAATATATATATAAATATAATAAAAATAATTTAAGTAGCAGGAATTTTCGGACAGCAGCTGCTGCCTCGGTAGTGGCGCCCTGATCCGAGTATCGGGTGTGTTTCGTTGTGGTTTTATTTAACCGATGCGTTTTTTTAAAACTCGTAAAACGCTTAAAATAATTAAAAATAGTAATCGGATGCTAGAAATTATGAAATTTGGTACCCAAGATAATTGATGCGTTCCGGACGCAACGGTGAAGTCGGATTTTTAATTTGAATTTTCTAAACTGTCCGATTTGGCCATAAAAGTTTCTGGTCAGAATGGGAATTTTGGAGCGATCATGAATTGGATGAAAACATTTGAAATTATCAAGTCTTTGTGATATTTTAGTAGTATGGAGTGGATTGTTTGTGTAAACCCGTTATTAAACGTGGTTGTTTTGTGTGTTTGTTAATTAGGACCTCGATTCATAAGAGGGTGAAATTCTTGTCGTGCGTAAACGTCGTTTGGATTTGCTGTGCTTAAAGGTACACGCTTAGACCATACTGTTTATATGGTTGTGCAAGTAATGTTGTTTTATTCCTAATCAAGGCATTGTAATCACATAAGGATTAGACACCTCAAATAATATGAAATGATTATGTGGAAATTGAGAATTTATGGATATGTTACCCAAAAGGGTTAACAAATGAATTGGAAAATTATCAACTATTTTTCCCATGGCATTCAGGGATCTTTATGATCACCATGGGGGTATGCATACTTAGCCTTTGGCGACCCGAACAGGACGGGCAACGTCTTAGGTAGGTGGTTGCCTTGGGATTAGCTCTCCTAAGTGTATTCCACCAAAACAAATTGGAAATATGACTTGTACGACCCGCACATGTCGGGCAACGTTGCAAGGTTGGAAATAATGAACAAAGATTACATAATAGAGCCTTTGCATGCTAGGGTAAACACAATGCTTGTATTCAACCTGTTTAGCATATGTATGAAGTCTCTGACGTGTATTGGTTGTTCTTTGGAACCTGCTACGTGTTATCATACGACGTGCAGCAGGTTAATTGCAGGAGGGGGCTGGAGTGAGGATTCAGCTTAGAACCCGTAACTATCAAGTCTAGACTTACTTTGTAATGAGACTAAATAACTCAGTTTATGTAACCGAAGTTTATGATGTTTCTCTTTTATCACGTACAATTTTTAATTTGTTTAGAGGCCGGTGGGCTCTCGACTTGTAAGTAAAGACTTCCGCTGATTTGTTTGGTTTGTTTGGCGTTGTTTACCTTGTGGACCATATTCCTTTACCGGTGGGACGTTGACGATCCGAGTAAAGATGGGTTTCTTGCGTCCGTTTATGAACCGGAATCATGTTTTCACATGATTTCTTTCCGGGTCATTTAAAACGGGCTGTTACAGTTAGGCTTATAGATAGTAGTTTAGAGCTTAGAAGGAAAGAGTTAGGCTTATAGATAGTAGTTTAGAGCTTAGAAGGAAAGAGTTAGGCATATAGATGGTAGTTTACAGCTTAGAAGGAAGGAGTTAGGCTTATAGATAGTAGTTTAGAGCTGAGAAGGAAAGAGTTAGGCTTATAGATAGTAGTTTAGAGCTTAGAAGGAAAGAGTTAGACTTATAGATAGTAGTTTAGAGCTTAGAAGGAAAGAGTTAGGCTTATAGATAGTAGTTTAATGCTTAGAAAGGAAAGAGTTAGGCTTATAGATAGTAGTTTAATGCTTAGAAGGAAAGAGTTAGGCTTATAGATAGTAGTTTAGAGCTTAGAAGGAAAGAGTTAGGCTTATAAATAGTAGTTTAGAGCTTAGAAGGAAGGAGTTAGGCTTATAGATAGTAGTTTAGAGCTTAGAAGGAAAGAGTTAGGCTTATAGATAGTAGTTTAGAGCTTAGAAGGAAAGAGTTAGGCATATAGATGGTAGTTTAGAGCTTAGAAGGAAGGAGTTAGGCTTATAGATAGTAGTTTAGAGCTTAGAAGGAAAGAGTTAGGCTTATAGATAGTAGTTTAGAGCTTAGAAGGAAAGAGTTAGACTTATAGATAGTAGTTTAGAGCTTAGAAGGAAAGAGTTAGGCTTATAGATAGTAGTTTAGTGCTTAGAAAGGAAAGAGTTAGGCTTATAGATAGTAGTTTAATGCTTAGAAGGAAAGAATTAGGCTTAGAGACAGTAGTTTAGAGCTTAGGAGGAAAGAGTTAGGCTTATAGATAGTAGTTTAGAGCTTAGAAGGAAGGAGTTAGGCTTATGGATAGTAGTTTAGAGCTTAGAAGGAAGGAGTTAGGCTTATAGATAGTAGTTTAGAGCTTAGAAGGAAAGAGTTAGGCTTATAGATAGTAGTTTAGAGCTTAGAAGGAAAGAGTTAGGCATATAGATGGTAGTTTAGAGCTTAGAAGGAAGGAGTTAGGCTTATAGATAGTAGTTTAGAGCTAAGAAGGAAAGAGTTAGACTTATAGATAGTAGTTTAGAGCTTAAAAGGAAAGAGTTAGGTTTATAGATAGTAGTTTAATGCTTAGAAAGGAAAGAGTTAGGATTATAGATAGTAGTTTAATGCTTAGAAGGAAAGAGTTAGGCTTATAGATAGTAGTTTAGAGCTTAGAAAGAAAGAGTTAGGCTTATAGATAGTAGTTTAGAGCTTAGAAGGAAGGAGTTAGGCTTATACATAGTAGTTTAGAGCTTAGAAGGAAGGAGTTAGGCTTATAGATAGTAGTTTAGAGCTTAGAAGGAAAGAGTTAGGCTTATAGATAGTAGTTTAGAGCTTAGAAGGAAAGAGTTAGGCATATAGATGGTAGTTTAGAGCTTAGAAGGAAGGAGTTAGGCTTATAGATAGTAGTTTAGAGCTTAGAAGGAAAGAGTAAGGCTTATAGATAGTAGTTTAAAGCTTAGAAGGAAAGAGTTAGAGTTATAGATAGTAGTTTAAAGCTTAGAAGGAAAGAGTTAGGCTTATAGATAGTAGTTTAATGCTTAGAAAGGAAAGAGTTAGGCTTATAGATAGTAGTTTAATGCTTAGAAAGGAAAGAGTTAGGATTATAGATAGTAGTTTAATGCTTAGAAGGAAAGAGTTAGGCTTATAGATAGTAGTTTAGAGCTTAGAAGGAAAGAGTTAGGCTTATAGATAGTAGTTTAGAGCTTAGAAGGAAGGAGTTAGGCTTATAGATAGTAGTTTAGAGCTTAGAAGGAAGGAGTTAGGCTTATAGATAGTAGTTTAGAGCTTAGAAGGAAAGAGTTAGGCTTATAGATAGTAGTTTAGAGCTTAGAAGGAAAGAGTTAGGCATATAGATGGTAGTTTAGAGCTTAGAAGGAAGGAGTTAAGCTTATAGATAGTAGTTTAGAGCTTAGAAGGAAAGAGTTAGGCTTATAGATAGTAGTTTAGAGCTTAGAAGGAAAGAGTTAGACTTATAGATAGTAGTTTAGAGCTTAGAAGGAAAGAGTTAGGCTTATAGATAGTAGTTTAGTGCTTAGAAAGGAAAGAGTTAGGCTTATAGATAGTAGTTTAATGCTTAGAAGGAAAGAATTAGGCTTAGAGACAGTAGTTTAGAGCTTAGGAGGAAAGAGTTAGGCTTATAGATAGTAGTTTAGAGCTTAGAAGGAAGGAGTTAGGCTTATGGATAGTAGTTTAGAGCTTAGAAGGAAGGAGTTAGGCTTATAGATAGTAGTTTAGAGCTTAGAAGGAAAGAGTTAGGCTTATAGATAGTAGTTTAGAGCTTAGAAGGAAAGAGTTAGGCATATAGATGGTAGTTTAGAGCTTAGAAGGAAGGAGTTAGGCTTATAGATAGTAGTTTAGAGCTAAGAAGGAAAGAGTTAGACTTATAGATAGTAGTTTAGAGCTTAAAAGGAAAGAGTTAGGTTTATAGATAGTAGTTTAATGCTTAGAAAGGAAAGAGTTAGGATTATAGATAGTAGTTTAATGCTTAGAAGGAAAGAGTTAGGCTTATAGATAGTAGTTTAGAGCTTAGAAGGAAAGAGTTAGGCTTATAGATAGTAGTTTAGAGCTTAGAAGGAAGGAGTTAGGCTTATACATAGTAGTTTAGAGCTTAGAAGGAAGGAGTTAGGCTTATAGATAGTAGTTTAGAGCTTAGAAGGAAAGAGTTAGGCTTATAGATAGTAGTTTAGAGCTTAGAAGGAAAGAGTTAGGCATATAGATGGTAGTTTAGAGCTTAGAAGGAAGGAGTTAGGCTTATAGATAGTAGTTTAGAGCTTAGAAGGAAAGAGTTAGGCTTATAGATAGTAGTTTAAAGCTTAGAAGGAAAGAGTTAGAGTTATAGATAGTAGTTTAAAGCTTAGAAGGAAAGAGTTAGGCTTATAGATAGTAGTTTAATGCTTAGAAAGGAAAGAGTTAGGCTTATAGATAGTAGTTTAATGCTTAGAAAGGAAAGAGTTAGGATTATAGATAGTAGTTTAATGCTTAGAAGGAAAGAGTTAGGCTTATAGATAGTAGTTTAGAGCTTAGAAGGAAAGAGTTAGGCTTATAGATAGTAGTTTAGAGCTTAGAAGGAAGGAGTTAGGCTTATAGATAGTAGTTTAGAGCTTAGAAGGAAGGAGTTAGGCTTATAGATAGTAGTTTAGAGCTTAGAAGGAAAGAGTTAGGCTTATAGATAGTAGTTTAGAGCTTAGAAGGAAAGAGTTAGGCATATAGATGGTAGTTTAGAGCTTAGAAGGAAGGAGTTAGGCTTATAGATAGTAGTTTAGAGCTGAGAAGGAAAGAGTTAGGGTTATAGATAGTAGTTTAGAGCTTAGAAGGAAAGAGTTAGACTGATAGATAGTAGTTTAGAGCTTAGAAGGAAAGAGTTAGGCTTATAGATAGTAGTTTAATGCTTAGAAAGGAAAGAGTTAGGCTTATAGATAGTAGTTTAGAGCTTAGAAGGAAAGAGTTAGGCTTATAAATAGTAGTTTAGAGCTTAGAAGGAAGGAGTTAGGCTTATAGATAGTAGTTTAGAGCTTAGAAGGAAAGAGTTAGGCTTATAGATAGTAGTTTAGAGCTTAGAAGGAAAGAGTTAGGCATATAGATGGTAGTTTAGAGCTTAGAAGGAAGGAGTTAGGCTTATAGATAGTAGTTTAGAGCTTAGAAGGAAAGAGTTAGGCTTATAGATAGTAGTTTAGAGCTTAGAAGGAGAGAGTTAGACTTATAGATAGTAGTTTAGAGCTTAGAAGGAAAGAGTTAGGCTTATAGATAGTAGTTTAGTGCTTAGAAAGGAAAGAGTTAGGCTTATAGATAGTAGTTTAATGCTTAGAAGGAAAGAATTAGGCTTAGAGACAGTAGTTTAGAGCTTAGAAGGAAAGAGTTAGGCTTATAGATAGTAGTTTAGAGCTTAGAAGGAAGGAGTTAGGCTTATAGATAGTAGTTTAGAGCTTAGAAGGAAGGAGTTAGGCTTATAGATAGTAGTTTAGAGCTTAGAAGGAAAGAGGTAGGCTTATAGATAGTAGTTTAGAGCTTAGAAGGAAAGAGTTAGGCATATAGATGGTAGTTTAGAGCTTAGAAGTAAGGAGTTAGGCTTATAGATAGTAGTTTAGAGCTTAGAAGGAAAGAGTTAGGCTTATAGATAGTAGTTTAGAGCTTAGAAGGAAGGAATTAGGCTTATAGATAGTAGTTTAGAGCTTAGAAGAAAAGAGTTAGGCTTATAGATAGTAGTTTAGAGCTTAGAAGGAAAGAGATAGGCTTATAGATGGTAGTTTAGAGCTTAGAAGGAAGGAGTTAGGCTTATAGATAGTAGTTTAGAGCTTAGAAGGAAAGAGTTAGACTTATAGATAGTAGTTTAGAGCTTAAAAGGAAAGAGTTAGGCTTATAGATAGTAGTTTAATGCTTAGAAAGGAAAGAGTTAGGATTATAGATAGTAGTTTAATGCTTAGAAGGAAAGAGTTAGGCTTATAGATAGTAGTTTAGAGCTTAGAAGGAAAGAGTTAGGCTTATAGATAGTAGTTTAGAGCTTAGAAGGAAGGAGTTAGGCTTAAAGATAGTAGTTTAGAGCTTAGTAGGAAGGAGTTAGGCTTATAGATAGTAGTTTAGAGCTTAGAAGGAAAGAGTTAGGCTTATAGATAGTAGTTTAGAGCTTAGAAGGAAAGAGTTAGGCATATAGATGGTAGTTTAGAGCTTAGAAGGAAGGAGTTAGTCTTATAGATAGTAGTTTAGAGCTTAGAAGGAAAGAGTTAGGCTTATAGATAGTAGTTTAGAGCTTAGAAGGAAAGAGTTAGACTTATCGATAGTAGATTAGAGCTTAGAAGGAAAGAGTTAGGCTTATAGATAGTAGTTTAATGCTTAGAAAGGAAAGAGTTAGGCTTATAGATAGTAGTTTAATGCTTAGAAGGAAAGAGTTAGGCTTATAGATAGTATTTTAGAGCTTAGAAGGAAAGAGTTAGGCTTATAAATAGTAGTTTAGAGCTTAGAAGGAAGGAGTTAGGCTTATAGATAGTAGTTTAGAGCTTAGAAGGAAAGAGTTAGGCTTATAGATAGTAGTTTAGAGCTTAGAAGGAAAGAGTTAGGCATATAGATGGTAGTTTAGAGCTTAGAAGGAAGGAGTTAGGCTTATAGATAGTAGTTTATAGCTTAGAAGGAAAGAGTTAGGCTTATAGATAGTAGTTTAGAGCTTAGAAGGAAAGAGTTAGACTTATAGATAGTAGTTTAGAGCTTAGAAGGAAAGAGTTAGGCTTATAGATAGTAGTTTGTGCTTAGAAAGGAAAGAGTTAGGCTTATAGATAGTAGTTTAATGC
Source organism: Amaranthus tricolor (assembly GCF_026212465.1). Lineage (NCBI taxonomy): Eukaryota > Viridiplantae > Streptophyta > Magnoliopsida > Caryophyllales > Amaranthaceae > Amaranthus > Amaranthus tricolor. The sequence continues at coordinate 25,266,060 of NC_080056.1, read as the reverse complement.
TTAGAAGGAAAGAGTTAGGCTTAGAGACAGTAGTTTAGAGCTTAGAAGGAAAGAGTTAGGCTTATGGATAGTAGTTTAGAGCTTAGAAGGAAGTAGTTAGGCTTATAGATAGTAGTTTAGAGCTTAGAAGGAAGGAGTTAGGCTTATAGATAGTAGTTTAGAGCTTAGAAGGAAGGAGTTAGGCTTATAGATAGTAGTTTAGAGCTTAGAAGGAAAGAGTTAGGTTTATAGATAGTAGTTTAGTGCTTAGAAAGGAAAGAGTTAGGCTTATAGATAGTAGTTTAATGCTTAGAAGGAAAGAGTTAGGCTTAGAGATAGTAGTTTAGAGCTTAGAAGGAAAGAGTTAGGCTTATAGATAGTAGTTTAGAGCTTAGAAAGAAGGAGTTAGGCTTATAGATAGTAGTTTAGAGCTTAGAAGGAAGGAGTTAAGCTTATAGATAGTAGTTTAGAGCTTAGAAGGAAAGAGTTAAGCTTATAGATAGTAGTTTAGAGCTTAGAAGGAAAGAGTTAGACTTATAGATAGTAGTTTAAAGCTTAGAAGGAAGAGTTAGGCTTATAGATAGTAGTTTAATGCTTAGAAAGGAAAGAGTTACGTTTATAGATAGTAGTTTAATGCTTAGAAAGGAAAGAGTTAGGATTATAGATAGTAGTTTAATGCTTAGAAGGAAAGAGTTAGGCTTATAGATAGTAGTTTAGAGCTTAGAAGGAAAGAGTTGGGCTTATAGATAGTAGTTTAGAGCTTAGAAGGAAGGAGTTAGGCTTATAGATAATAGTTTAGAGCTTAGAAGGAAGGAGTTAGGCTTATAGATAGTGGTTTAGAGCTTAGAAGGAAAGAGTTAGGCTTATAGATAGTAGAGCTTAAAAGGAAAGAGTTAAGCTTATAGATAGTAGTTTAGAGCTTAGAAGAAAAGAGTTAGGCATATAGATGGTAGTTTAGAGCTTAGAAGGAAGGAGTTAGGCTTAAAGATAGTAGTTTGGAGCTTAGAAGGAAAGAGTTAGGCTTATAGATAGTAGTTTAGAGCTTAGAAGGAAGGAGTTAGGCTTATAGATAGTAGTTTAGAGCTTAGAAGGAAGGAGTTAGGCTTATAGATAGTAGAGCTTAGAAGGAAAGAGTTAGGCTTATAGATAGTAGTTTAGAGCTTAGAAGGAAAGAGTTAGGCATATAGATGGTAGTTTAGAGCTTAGAAGGAAGGAGTTAGGCTTATAGATAGTAGTTTAGAGCTTAGAAGGAAAGAGTTAGGCTTATAGATAGTAGTTTAAAGCTTAGAAGGAAAGAGTTAGAGTTATAGATAGTAGTTTAAAGCTTAGAAGGAAAGAGTTAGGCTTATAGATAGTAGTTTAATGCTTAGAAAGGAAAGAGTTAGGCTTATAGATAGTAGTTTAATGCTTAGAAAGGAAAGAGTTAGGATTATAGATAGTAGTTTAATGCTTAGAAGGAAAGAGTTAGGCTTATAGATAGTAGTTTAGAGCTTAGAAGGAAAGAGTTAGGCTTATAGATAGTAGTTTAGAGCTTAGAAGGAAGGAGTTAGGCTTATAGATAGTAGTTTAGAGCTTAGAAGGAAGGAGTTAGGCTTATAGATAGTAGTTTAGAGCTTAGAAGGAAAGAGTTAGGCTTATAGATAGTAGTTTAGAGCTTAGAAGGAAAGAGTTAGGCATATAGATGGTAGTTTAGAGCTTAGAAGGAAGGAGTTAGGCTTATAGATAGTAGTTTAGAGCTGAGAAGGAAAGAGTTAGGGTTATAGATAGTAGTTTAGAGCTTAGAAGGAAAGAGTTAGACTGATAGATAGTAGTTTAGAGCTTAGAAGGAAAGAGTTAGGCTTATAGATAGTAGTTTAATGCTTAGAAAGGAAAGAGTTAGGCTTATAGATAGTAGTTTAGAGCTTAGAAGGAAAGAGTTAGGCTTATAAATAGTAGTTTAGAGCTTAGAAGGAAGGAGTTAGGCTTATAGATAGTAGTTTAGAGCTTAGAAGGAAAGAGTTAGGCTTATAGATAGTAGTTTAGAGCTTAGAAGGAAAGAGTTAGGCATATAGATGGTAGTTTAGAGCTTAGAAGGAAGGAGTTAGGCTTATAGATAGTAGTTTAGAGCTTAGAAGGAAAGAGTTAGGCTTATAGATAGTAGTTTAGAGCTTAGAAGGAGAGAGTTAGACTTATAGATAGTAGTTTAGAGCTTAGAAGGAAAGAGTTAGGCTTATAGATAGTAGTTTAGTGCTTAGAAAGGAAAGAGTTAGGCTTATAGATAGTAGTTTAATGCTTAGAAGGAAAGAATTAGGCTTAGAGACAGTAGTTTAGAGCTTAGAAGGAAAGAGTTAGGCTTATAGATAGTAGTTTAGAGCTTAGAAGGAAGGAGTTAGGCTTATAGATAGTAGTTTAGAGCTTAGAAGGAAGGAGTTAGGCTTATAGATAGTAGTTTAGAGCTTAGAAGGAAAGAGGTAGGCTTATAGATAGTAGTTTAGAGCTTAGAAGGAAAGAGTTAGGCATATAGATGGTAGTTTAGAGCTTAGAAGTAAGGAGTTAGGCTTATAGATAGTAGTTTAGAGCTTAGAAGGAAAGAGTTAGGCTTATAGATAGTAGTTTAGAGCTTAGAAGGAAGGAATTAGGCTTATAGATAGTAGTTTAGAGCTTAGAAGAAAAGAGTTAGGCTTATAGATAGTAGTTTAGAGCTTAGAAGGAAAGAGATAGGCTTATAGATGGTAGTTTAGAGCTTAGAAGGAAGGAGTTAGGCTTATAGATAGTAGTTTAGAGCTTAGAAGGAAAGAGTTAGACTTATAGATAGTAGTTTAGAGCTTAAAAGGAAAGAGTTAGGCTTATAGATAGTAGTTTAATGCTTAGAAAGGAAAGAGTTAGGATTATAGATAGTAGTTTAATGCTTAGAAGGAAAGAGTTAGGCTTATAGATAGTAGTTTAGAGCTTAGAAGGAAAGAGTTAGGCTTATAGATAGTAGTTTAGAGCTTAGAAGGAAGGAGTTAGGCTTAAAGATAGTAGTTTAGAGCTTAGTAGGAAGGAGTTAGGCTTATAGATAGTAGTTTAGAGCTTAGAAGGAAAGAGTTAGGCTTATAGATAGTAGTTTAGAGCTTAGAAGGAAAGAGTTAGGCATATAGATGGTAGTTTAGAGCTTAGAAGGAAGGAGTTAGTCTTATAGATAGTAGTTTAGAGCTTAGAAGGAAAGAGTTAGACTTATAGATAGTAGTTTAAAGCTTAGAAGGAAGAGTTAGGCTTATAGATAGTAGTTTAATGCTTAGAAAGGAAAGAGTTAGGTTTATAGATAGTAGTTTAATGCTTAGAAAGGAAAGAGTTAGGATTATAGATAGTAGTTTAATGCTTAGAAGGAAAGAGTTAGGCTTATAGATAGTAGTTTAGAGCTTAGAAGGAAAGAGTTGGGCTTATAGATAGTAGTTTAGAGCTTAGAAGGAAGGAGTTAGGCTTATAGATAATAGTTTAGAGCTTAGAAGGAAGGAGTTAGGCTTATAGATAGTGGTTTAGAGCTTAGAAGGAAAGAGTTAGGCTTATAGATAGTAGAGCTTAAAAGGAAAGAGTTAAGCTTATAGATAGTAGTTTAGAGCTTAGAAGAAAAGAGTTAGGCATATAGATGGTAGTTTAGAGCTTAGAAGGAAGGAGTTAGGCTTAAAGATAGTAGTTTGGAGCTTAGAAGGAAAGAGTTAGGCTTATAGATAGTAGTTTAGAGCTTAGAAGGAAGGAGTTAGGCTTATAGATAGTAGTTTAGAGCTTAGAAGGAAGGAGTTAGGCTTATAGATAGTAGAGCTTAGAAGGAAAGAGTTAGGCTTATAGATAGTAGTTTAGAGCTTAGAAGGAAAGAGTTAGGCATATAGATGGTAGTTTAGAGCTTAGAAGGAAGGAGTTAGGCTTATAGATAGTAGTTTAGAGCTTAGAAGGAAAGAGTTAGACTTATAGATAGTAGTTTAGAGCTTAGAAGGAAAGAGTTAGGCTTATAGATAGTAGTTCAATGCTTAGAAAGGAAAGAGTTAGGCTTATAGATAGTAGTTTAATGCTTAGAAGGAAAGAGTTAGGCTTATAGATAGTAGTTTAGAGCATAGAAGGAAAGAGTTAGGCATATAGATGGTAGTTTAGAGCTTAGAAGGAAGGAATTAGGCTTATAGATAGTAGTTTAGAGTTTAGAAGGAAAGAGTTAGGCTTATAGATAGTAGTTTAGAGCTTAGAAGGAAAGAGTTAGACTTAAAGATAGTAGTTTAAAGCTTAGAAGGAAAGAGTTAGGCTTATAGATAGTAGTTTAATGCTTAGAAAGGAAAGAGTTAGGCTTATAGATAGTAGTTTAATGCTTAGAAAGGAAAGAGTTAGGATTATAGATAGTAGTTTAATGCTTAGAAGGAAAGAGTTAGGCTTATAGATAGTAGTTTAGAGCTTAGAAGGAAAGAGTTAGGCTTATAGATAGTAGTTTAGAGCTTAGAAGGAAGGAGTTAGGCTTATAGATAGTAGTTTAGAGCTTAGAAAGAAGGAGTTAGGCTTATAGATAGTAGAGCATAGAAGGAAAGAGTTAGGCTTATAGTTAGTAGTTTAGAGCTTAGAAGGAAAGAGTTAGGCATATAGATGGTAGTTTAGAGCTTAGAAGGAACGAGTTAGGCTTATAGATAGTAGTTTGGGGCTTAGAAGGAAAGAGTTAGGCTTATAGATAGTAGTTTAGAGCTTAGAAGGAAAGAGTTAGGCATATAGATGGTAGTTTAGAGCTTAGAAGGAAGGAGTTAGGCTTATAGATAGTAGTTTAGAGCTTAGAAGGAAAGAGTTAGACTTATAGATAGTAGTTTAGAGCTTAGAAGGAAAGAGTTAGGCTTATAGATAGTAGTTCAATGCTTAGAAAGGAAAGAGTTAGGCTTAAAGATAGTAGTTTAGAGCTTAGAAGGAAAGAGTTAGGCTTATAGATAGTAGTTTAGAGCTTAGAAGGAAGGAGTTAGGCTTTTAGAATGTAGTTTAGAGCTTAGAAGGAAAGAGTTAGGCTTATAGATAGTAGTTTAGAGCTTAGAAGGAAAGAGATAGGCTTATAGATGGTAGTTTAGAGCTTAGAAAGAAGGAGTTAGGCTTATAGATAATAGTTTAGAGCTTAGAAGGAAAGAGTTAGACTTATAGATAGTAGTTTAGAGCTTAAAAGGAAAGAGTTAGGCTTATAGATAGTAGTTTAGTGCTTAGAAAGGAAAGAGTTAGGCTTATAGATAGTAGTTTAATGCTTAGAAGGAAAGAGTTAGGCTTAGAGATAGTAGTTTAGATCTTAGAAGGAAAGAGTTAGGCTTATAGATAGTAGTTTAGAGCTTAGAAAGAAGGAGTTAGGCTTATAGATAGTAGTTTAGAGCTTAGAAGGAAGGAGTTAGGCTTATAGATAGTAGTTTAGAGCTTAGAAGGAAAGAGTTAAGCTTATAGATAGTAGTTTAGAGCTTAGAAGGAAAGAGTTAGACTTATAGATAGTAGTTTAAAGCTTAGAAGGAAGAGTTAGGCTTATAGATAGTAGTTTAATGCTTAGAAAGAAAAGAGTTAGGCTTATAGATAGTAGTTTAATGCTTAGAAAGGAAAGAGTTAGGATTATAGATAGTAGTTTAATGCTTAGAAGGAAAGAGTTAGGCTTATAGATAGTAGTTTAGAGCTTAGAAGGAAAGAGTTAGGCTTATAGATAGTAGTTTAGAGCTTAGAAGGAAGGAGTTAGGCTTATAGATAGTAGTTTAGAGCTTAGAAGGAAGGAGTTAGGCTTATAGATAGTGGTTTAGAGCTTAGAAGGAAGGAGTTAGGCTTATAGATAGTAGAGCTTAGAAGGAAAGAGTTAAGCTTATAGATAGTAGTTTAGAGCTTAGAAGGAAAGAGTTAGGCATATAGATGGTAGTTTAGAGCTTAGAAGGAAGGAGTTAGGCTTAAAGATAGTAGTTTGGAGCTTAGAAGGAAAGAGTTAGGCTTATAGATAGTAGTTTAGAGCTTAGAAGGAAGGAGTTAGGCTTATAGATAGTAGTTTAGAGCTTAGAAGGAAGGAGTTAGGCTTATAGATAGTAGAGCTTAGAAGGAAAGAGTTAGGCTTATAGATAGTAGTTTAGAGCTTAGAAGGAAAGAGTTAGGTATATAGATGGTAGTTTAGAGCTTAGAAGGAAGGAGTTAGGCTTATAGATAGTAGTTTAGAGCTTAGAAGGAAAGAGTTAGACTTATAGATAGTAGTTTAGAGCTTAGAAGGAAAGAGTTAGGCTTATAGATAGTAGTTCAATGCTTAGAAAGGAAAGAGTTAGGCTTATAGATAGTAGTTTAATGCTTAGAAGGAAAGAGTTAGGCTTATAGATAGTAGTTTAGAGCATAGAAGGAAAGAGTTAGGCATATAGATGGTAGTTTAGAGCTTAGAAGGAAGGAATTAGGCTTATAGATAGTAGTTTAGAGCTTAGAAGGAAAGAGTTAGGCTTATAGATAGTAGTTTAGAGCTTAGAAGGAAAGAGTTAGACTTAAAGATAGTAGTTTAAAGCTTAGAAGGAAAGAGTTAGGCTTATAGATAGTAGTTTAATGCTTAGAAAGGAAAGAGTTAGGCTTATAGATAGTAGTTTAATGCTTAGAAAGGAAAGAGTTAGGATTATAGATAGTAGCTTAATGCTAAGAAGGAAAGAGTTAGGCTTATAGATAGTAGTTTAGAGCTTAGAAGGAAAGAGTTAGGCTTATAGATAGTAGTTTAGAGCTTAGAAGGAAGGAGTTAGGCTTATAGATAGTAGTTTAGAGCTTAGAAAGAAGGAGTTAGGCTTATAGATAGTAGAGCATAGAAGGAAAGAGTTAGGCTTATAGTTAGTAGTTTAGAGCTTAGAAGGAAAGAGTTAGGCATATAGATGGTAGTTTAGAGCTTAGAAGGAACGAGTTAGGCTTATAGATAGTAGTTTGGGGCTTAGAAGGAAAGAGTTAGGCTTATAGATAGTAGTTTAGAGCTTAGAAGGAAAGAGTTAGGCATATAGATGGTAGTTTAGAGCTTAGAAGGAAGGAGTTAGGCTTATAGATAGTAGTTTAGAGCTTAGAAGGAAAGAGTTAGACTTATAGATAGTAGTTTAGAGCTTAGAAGGAAAGAGTTAGGCTTATAGATAGTAGTTCAATGCTTAGAAAGGAAAGAGTTAGGCTTAAAGATAGTAGTTTAGAGCTTAGAAGGAAAGAGTTAGGCTTATAGATAGTAGTTTAGAGCTTGAAGGAAGGAGTTAGGCTTTTAGAATGTAGTTTAGAGATTAGAAGGAAAGAGTTAGGCTTATAGATAGTAGTTTAGAGCTTAGAAGGAAAGAGATAGGCTTATAGATGGTAGTTTAGAGCTTAGAAAGAAGGAGTTAGGCTTATAGATAGTAGTTTAGAGCTTAGAAGGAAAGAGTTAGACTTATAGATAGTAGTTTAGAGCTTAAAAGGAAAGAGTTAGGCTTATAGATAGTAGTTTAATGCTTAGAAAGGAAAGAGTTAGGATTATAGATAGTATTTTAATGCTTAGAAGGAAAGAGTTAGGCTTATAGATAGTTGTTTAGAGCTTAGAAGGAAAGAGTTAGGCTTATAGATAGTAGTTTAAAGCTTAGAAGGAAGGAGTTGGGCTTATAGATAGTAGTTTAGAGCTTAGAAGGAAGGAGTTAGGCTTATAGATAGTAGTTTAGAGCTTAGAAGGAAAGAGTTAGGCTTATAGATAGTAGTTTAGAGCTTAGAAGGAAAGAGTTAGGCATATAGATGGTAGTTTAGAGCTTAGAAGGAAGGAGTTAGGCTTATAGATAGTAAATTAGAGCTTAGAAGGAAAGAGTTAGACTTATAGATAGTAGTTGAGAGCTTAAAAGGAAAGAGTTAGGCTTATAGATAGTAGTTTAATGCTTAGAAAGGAAAGAGTTAGGATTATAGATAGTAGTTTAATGCTTAGAAGGAAAGAGTTAGGCTTATAGATAGTTGTTTAGAGCTTAGAAGGAAAGAGTTAGGCTTATAGATAGTAGTTTAAAGCTTAGAAGGAAGGAGTTGGGCTTATAGATAGTAGTTTAGAGCTTAGAAGGAAGGAGTTAGGCTTATAGATAGTAGTTTAGAGCTTAGAAGGAAAGAGTTAGCCTTATAGATAGTAGTTTAGAGCTTAGAAGGAAAGAGTTAGGCATATAGATGGTAGTTTAGAGCTTAGAAGGAAGGAGTTAGGCTTATAGATAGTAGTTTAGAGCTTAGAAGGAAAGAGTTAGACTTATAGATAGTAGTTGAGAGCTTAAAAGGAAAGAGTTAGGCTTATAGATAGTAGTTTAATGCTTAGAAAGGAAAGAGTTAGGATTATAGATAGTAGTTTAATGCTTAGAAGGAAAGAGTTAGGCTTATAGATAGTAGTTTAGAGCTTTGAAGGAAAGAGTTAGGCTTATAGATAGTAGTTTAGAGCTTAGAAGAAAGGATTTAGGCTTATAGATAGTAGTTTAAAGCTTAGAAGGAAGGAGTTAGGCTTATAGATAGTAGTTTAGAGCTTAGAAGGAAAGAGTTAGGCTTATAGATAGTAGTTTAGAGCTTAGAAGGAAAGAGTTAGGCTTATAGATAGTAGTTTAGATCTTAGAAGAAAGGAGTTAGGCTTATAGATAGTAGTTTAGAGCTTAGAAGGAAGGAGTTAGGCTTATAGATAGTAGTTTAGAGCTTAGAAGGAAAGAGTTAGGCTTATAGATAGTTGTTTAGAGCTTAGAAGGAAAGAGTTAGGCATATAGATGGTAGTTTAGAGCTTAGAAGGAAAGAGTTAGGCATATAGATGGTAGTTTAAAGCTTAGAAGGAAAGAGTTAGGCTTATAGATAGTAGTTTAATGCTTAGAAAGGAAAGAGTTAGGCTTATAGATAGTAGTTTAATGCTTAGAAAGGAAAGAGTTAGGATTATAGATAGTAGTTTAATGCTAAGAAGGAAAGAGTTAGGCTTATAGATAGTAGTTTAGAGCTTAGAAGGAAAGAGTTAGGCTTATAGATAGTAGTTTAGAGCTTAGAAGGAAGGAGTTAGGCTTATAGATAGTAGTTTAGAGCTTAGAAGGAAGGAGTTAGGCTTATAGATAGTAGAGCTTAGAAGGAAAGAGTTAGGCTTATAGATAGTAGTTTAGAGCTTAGAAGGAAAGAGTTAGGCATATAGATGGTAGTTTAGAGCTTAGAAGGAAGGAGTTAGGCTTATAGATAGTAGTTTAATGCTTAGAAAGGAAAGAGTTAGGCTTATAGATAGTAGTGTAATGCTTAGAAGGAAAGAGTTAGGCTTATAGATAGTAGTTTAGTGCTTAGAAAGGAAAGAGTTAGGCTTATAGATAGTAGTTTAATGCTTAGAAGGAAAGAGTTAGGCTTATAGATAGTAGTTTAAAGCTTAGAAGGAAAGAGTTAGGCTTATAGATAGTAGTTTAGAGCTTAGAAGGAAGGAGTTAGGCTTATAGAATCTAGTTTAGAGCTTAGAAGGAAAGAGTTAGGCTTATAGATAGTAGTGTAGAGCTTAGAAAGGAAAGAGTTAGGCTTATAGATAGTAGTTTAGAGCTTAGAAGAAAAGTGTTAGGCTTATACATTGTAGTTTAGAGCTTCGAAGGAAAGAGTTAGGCTTATAGATAGTAGTTTAGAGCTTAGAAGGAAAGAGTTAGGCTTATAGATAGTAGTTTAGAGCTTAGAAGGAAAGAGTTAGGCTTATAGATAGTAGTTTAGATCTTAGAAGAAAGGAGTTAGGCTTATAGATAGTAGTTTAGAGCTTAGAAGGAAGGAGTTAGGCTTATAGATAGTAGTTTAGAGCTTAGAAGGAAAGAGTTAGGCTTATAGATAGTTGTTTAGAGCTTAGAAGGAAAGAGTTAAGCATATAGATGGTAGTTTAGAGCTTAGAAGGAAAGAGTTAGGCATATAGATGGTAGTTTAAAGCTTAGAAGGAAAGAGTTAGGCTTATAGATAGTAGTTTAATGCTTAGAAAGGAAAGAGTTAGGCTTATAGATAGTAGTTTAATGCTTAGAAAGGAAAGAGTTAGGATTATAGATAGTAGTTTAATGCTAAGAAGGAAAGAGTTAGGCTTATAGATAGTAGTTTAGAGCTTAGAAGGAAAGAGTTAGGCTTATAGATAGTAGTTTAGAGCTTAGAAGGAAGGAGTTAGGCTTATAGATAGTAGTTTAGAGCTTAGAAGAAAGGATTTAGGCTTATAGATAGTAGTTTAAAGCTTAGAAGGAAGGAGTTAGGCTTATAGATAGTAGTTTAGAGCTTAGAAGGAAAGAGTTAGGCTTATAGATAGTAGTTTAGAGCTTAGAAGGAAAGAGTTAGGCTTATAGATAGTAGTTTAGATCTTAGAAGAAAGGAGTTAGGCTTATAGATAGTAGTTTAGAGCTTAGAAGGAAGGAGTTAGGCTTATAGATAGTAGTTTAGAGCTTAGAAGGAAAGAGTTAGGCTTATAGATAGTTGTTTAGAGCTTAGAAGGAAAGAGTTAGGCATATAGATGGTAGTTTAGAGCTTAGAAGGAAAGAGTTAGGCATATAGATGGTAGTTTAAAGCTTAGAAGGAAAGAGTTAGGCTTATAGATAGTAGTTTAATGCTTAGAAAGGAAAGAGTTAGGCTTATAGATAGTAGTTTAATGCTTAGAAAGGAAAGAGTTAGGATTATAGATAGTAGTTTAATGCTAAGAAGGAAAGAGTTAGGCTTATAGATAGTAGTTTAGAGCTTAGAAGGAAAGAGTTAGGCTTATAGATAGTAGTTTAGAGCTTAGAAGGAAGGAGTTAGGCTTATAGATAGTAGTTTAGAGCTTAGAAGGAAGGAGTTAGGCTTATAGATAGTAGAGCTTAGAAGGAAAGAGTTAGGCTTATAGATAGTAGTTTAGAGCTTAGAAGGAAAGAGTTAGGCATATAGATGGTAGTTTAGAGCTTAGAAGGAAGGAGTTAGGCTTATAGATAGTAGTTTAATGCTTAGAAAGGAAAGAGTTAGGCTTATAGATAGTAGTGTAATGCTTAGAAGGAAAGAGTTAGGCTTATAGATAGTAGTTTAGTGCTTAGAAAGGAAAGAGTTAGGCTTATAGATAGTAGTTTAATGCTTAGAAGGAAAGAGTTAGGCTTATAGATAGTAGTTTAAAGCTTAGAAGGAAAGAGTTAGGCTTATAGATAGTAGTTTAGAGCTTAGAAGGAAGGAGTTAGGCTTATAGAATCTAGTTTAGAGCTTAGAAGGAAAGAGTTAGGCTTATAGATAGTAGTGTAGAGCTTAGAAAGGAAAGAGTTAGGCTTATAGATAGTAGTTTAGAGCTTAGAAGAAAAGTGTTAGGCTTATACATTGTAGTTTAGAGCTTCGAAGGAAAGAGTTAGGCTTATAGATAGTAGTTTAGAGCTTAGAAGGAAGGTGTTAGACTTATAGATAGTAGTTTAGAGCTTAGAAGGAAAGAGTTAGGCTTATTGATAGTAGTTTAGAGCTTAGAAGGAAAGAGTTAGGTTTATAGATAGTAGTTTAATGCTTAGAAAGGAAAGATTTAGGCTTATAGATAGTAGTTTAGAGCTTAGAAGGAAGGAGTTTGACTTATAGATAGTAGTTTAGAGATTAGAAGGAAGGAGTTAGGCTATAGATAGTAGTTTAGAGCTTAGAAGGAAAGAGTTAGGCATATAGATGGTAGTTTAGAGCTTAGAAGGAAGGAGTTAGGCTAATAGATAGTACTTTAGAGCTTAGAAGGAAAGAGTTAGGCTTATAGATAGTAGTTTAGAGCTTAGAAGGAAAGAGTTAGACTTATAGATAGTAGTTTAGAGCTTAGAAGGAAAGAGTTAGGCTTATAGATAGTAGTTTAGAGCTTAGAAGGAAAGAGTTAGACTTATAGATAGTAGTTTAGAGCTTAGAAGGAAAGAGTTAGGCTTATAGATAGTAGTTTAATGCTTAGAAAGGAAAGAGTTAGGCTTATAGATAGTAGTTTAATGCTTAGAAGGAAAGAGTTAGGCTTATAGATAGTAGTTTAGAGCTTAGAAGGAATGAGTTAGGCTTATAGATAGTATTTTAGAGCTTAGAAGGAAGGAGTTAGGAATATAGATAGTAGTTAAGAGCTTAGAAGGAAGGAGTTAGGCTTATAGATAGTAGTTTAGAGCTTAGAAGGAAAGAGTTTTGCTTATAGATAGTAGTTTAGAGCTTAGAAAGAAAGAGTTAGACTTATAGATAGTAGTTTAGTGCTAAGAAGGAAAGAGTTAGGCTTATAGATAGTAGTTTAGTTCTTAGAAAGGAAAGAGTTAGGCTTATAGATAGTAGTTTAATGCTTAGAAAGGAAAGAGTTAGGCTTGTAGATAGTAGTTTAATGCTTAGAAGGAAAGATTTAGGCTTATAGATAGTAGTTTAGAGCTTTGAAGGAAAGAGTTAGGCTTATAGATAGTAGTTTAGTGCTTAGAAAGGAAAGACTTAGGCTTATAGATAGTAGTTTAATGCTTAGAAAGGAAAGAGTTAGGCTTGTAGATAGTAGTTTAATGGTTAGAAGGAAAGAGTTAGGCTTATAGATAGTAGTTTAGAGCTTAGAAAGGAAAGAGTTAGGCTTATAGATAGTAGTTTAGAGCTTAGAAGAAAAGTGTTAGGCTTATACATAGTAGTTTAGAGCTTCGAAGGAAAGAGTTAGGCTTATAGATAGTAGTTTAGAGCTTAGAAGGAAAGAGTTAGGCTTATAGATAGTAGTTTAGAGCTTAGAAGGAAGGAGTTAGACTTATAGATAGTAGTTTAGAGCTTAGAAGGAAAGAGTTAGGCTTATAGATAGTAGTTTAGAGCTTAGAAGGAAAGAGTTAGGCTTATAGATAGTAGTTTAGAGCTTAGAAGGATGGAGTTAGGCTTATAGATAGTACTTTAGAGCTTAGAAGGAAGGAGTTAGGTTTATAGATAGTAGTTTAGAGCTTAGAAGGAAAGAGTAAGGATTATAGATAGTAGTTTAGAGCTTAGAAGGAAAGAGTTAGGAATATAGATGGTAGTTTAGAGCTTAGAAGGAAGGAGTTAGGCTTATAGATAGTAGTTTAGAGCTTAGAAGGAAAGAGTTAGGCTTATAGATAGTAGTTTAGAGCTTAGAAGGAAGGAGTTAGGAATATAGATGGTAGTTAAGAGCTTAGAAGGAAGTAGTTAGGCTTATAGATAGTAGTTTAGAGCTTAGAAGGAAATAGTTTGGCTAATAGATCGTAGTTTAGTGCTTAGAAGGAAAGAGTTAGACTTATAGATAGTAGTTTAGTGCTTAGAAGGAAAGAGTTAGGCTTATAGATAGTAGTTTAGTGCTTAGAAAGGAAAGAGTAAGGCTTATAGATAGTAGTTTAATGCTTAGAAAGGAAAGAGTTAGGCTTGTAGATAGTAGTTTAATGCTTAGAAGGAAAGAGTTAGGCTTATAGATAGTAGTTTAGAGCTTAGAAGGAAAGAGTTAGGCTTATAGATAGTAGTTTAGAGCTTAGAAGGAAGGAGTTAGGCTTATAGAATGTAGTTTAGAGCTTAGAAGGAAAGAGTTAGGCTTATAGATAGTAGTTTAGAGCTTAGAAAGGAAAGAGTTAGGCTTATAGATAGTAGTTTAGAGCTTAGAAGAAAAGTGTTACGCTTATACATAGTAGTTTAGAGCTTCGAAGGAAAGAGTTAGGCTTATGGATAGTAGTTTAGAGCTTAGAAGGAAAGAGTTAGGCTTATAGATAGTAGTTTAGAGCTTAGAAGGAAGGAGTTAGACTTATAGATAGTAGTTTAGAGCTTAGAAGGAAAGAGTTAGGCTTATTGATAGTAGTTTAGAGCTTAGAAGGAAAGAGTTAGGCTTATAGATAGTAGTTTAATGCTTAGAAAGGAAAGAGTTAGGCTTATAGATAGTAGTTTAGAGCTTAGAAGGAAAGAGTTAGGCTTATAGATAGTAGTTTAGAGCTCTGAAGGAAGGAGTTAGGCTTATAGATAGTACTTTAGAGCTTATAAGGAAGGAGTTAGGCTTATAGATAGTAGTTTAGAGCTTAGAAGGAAAGAGTAAGGCTTATAGATAGTAGTTTAGAGCTTAAAAGGAAAGAGTTAGGAATATAGATGGTAGTTTAGAGCTTAGAAGGATGGAGTTAGGCTTATAGATAGTAGTTTAGAGCTTAGAAGGAAAGAGTTAGGCTTATAGATAGTAGTTCAATGCTTAGAAAGGAAAGAGTTAGGCTTATATATAGTAATTTAATGCTTAGAAGGAAAGAATTAGGCTTAAAAATAGTAGTTTAGAGCTTAGAAGGAAAGAGTTAGGCATATAGATGGTAGTTTAGAGCTTAGAAGGAAGGAGTTAGGCTTACAGATAGTAGTTTAGAGCTTAGAAGGAAAGAGTTAGGCTTATAGATAGTAGTTTAGAGCTTAGAAGGAAAGCGTTAGGCATATAGATGGTAGTTTAGAGCTTAGAAGGAAGGAGTTAGGCTTATAGATAGTAGTTTAGAGCTTAGAAGGAAAGAGTTAGACTTATAGATAGTAGTTTAGAGCTTAGAAGGAAAGAGTTAGGCTTATAGATAGTAGTTCAATGCTTAGAAAGGAAAGAGTTAGGCTTATATATAGTAATTTAATGCTTAGAAGGAAAGAGTTAGGCTTATAGATAGTAGTTTAGAGCTTAGAAGGAAAGAGTTAGGCATATAGATGGTAGTTTAGAGCTTAGAAGGAAGGAGTTAGGCTTATAGATAGTAGTTTAGAGCTTAGAAGGAAAGAGTTAGGCTTATAGATAGTAGTTTAGATCTTAGAAGGAAAGAGTTAGGCATATAGATGGTAGTTTAGAGCTTAGAAGGAAAGAGTTAGGCCTATAGATAGTAGTTTAGAGCTTAGAAGGAAAGAGTTAGACTTATAGATAGTAGTTTAGACCTTAAAAGGAAAGAGTTAGGCTTATAGATAGTAGTTTAATGCTTAGAAATGAAAGAGTTAGGATTATAGATAGTAGTTTAATGCTTAGAAGGAAAGAGTTAGGCTTATAGATAGTAGTTTAGAGCTTAGAAGGAAAGATGTGGCTTATAGATAGTAGTTTAGAGCTTAGAAGAAAGGAGTTAGGCTTATAGATAGTTGTTTATAGCTTATAGGGAAGGAAGGAGGCTTATAGATAGTAGTTTAGAGCTTACAAGGAAAGAGATAGGCTTATAGATAGTAGTTTAGAGCTTAGAAGGAAAGAGTTAGGCATATAGATTGTAGTTTAGAGCTTAGAAGGAAGGAGTTAGGCTTATAGATAGTAGTTTAGAGCTTAGAAGGAAAGAGTTAGGCTTATAGATAGTAGTTTAGAGCTTAGAAGGAAAGAGTTAGACTTATAAATAGTAGTTTAAAGCTTAGAAGGAAAGAGTTAGGCTTATAGATAGTAGTTTAATGCTTAGAAAGGAAAGAGTTAGGCTTATAGATAGTAGTTTAATGCTTAGAAAGGAAAGAGTTAGGATTATAGATAGTAGTTTAATGCTTAGAAGGAAAGAGTTAGGCTTATAGATGGTAGTTTAGAGCTTAGAAGGAAAGAGTTAGGCTTATAGATAATATTTTAGAGCTTAGAAGGAAGGAGTTAGGCTTATAGATAGTAGTTTAGAGCGTAGAAGAAAAGAGTTAGGCTTATATATAGTAGTTTAGAGCTTAGAAGGAAAGAGTTAGGCATATAGATGGTAGTTTAGAGCTTAGAAGGAAGGAGTTAGGCCTATAGATAGTAGTTTAGAGCTTAGAAGGAAAGAGTTAGACTTATATATAGTAGTTTAGACCTTAAAAGGAAAGAGTTAGGCTTATAGATAGTAGTTTAATGCTTAGAAAGGAAAGAGTTAGGATTATAGATAGTAGTTTAATGCTTAGAAGGAAAGAGTTAGGCTTATAGATAGTAGTTTAGAGCTTAGAAGGAAAGATATGGCTTATAGATAGTAGTTTAGAGCTTAGAAGAAAGGAGTTAGGCTTATAGATAGTAGTTTAGAGCTTAGAAGGAAGGAGTTAGGCTTATAGATAGTAGTTTAGAGCTTAGAAGGAAAGAGATAGGCTTATAGATAGTAGTTTAGAGCTTAGAAGGAAAGAGTTAGGCATATAGATTGTAGTTTAGAGCTTAGAAGGAAGGAGTTAGGCTTATAGATAGTAGTTTAGAGCTTAGAAGGAAAGAGTTAGGCTTATAGATAGTAGTTTAGAGCTTAGAAGGAAAGAGTTAGACTTATAAATAGTAGTTTAAAGCTTAGAAGGAAAGAGTTAGGCTTATAAATAGTAGTTTAATGCTTACAAAGGAAAGAGTTAGGCTTATAGATAGTTGTTTAATGCTTAGAAAGGAATGAGTTAGGATTATAGATAGTAGTTTAATGCTTAGAAGGAAAGAGTTAGGCTTATAGATAGTAGTTTAGAGCCTAGAAGGAAAGAGTTAGGCTTATAGATAGTAGTTTAGAGCTTAGAAGGAAGGAGTTAGGCTTATACATAGTAGTTTAGAGCTGAGAAGGAAGGAGTTAGGCTTATATATAGTAGAGCTTAGAAGGAAAGAGTTAGGCTTATAGATAGTAGTTTAGAGCTTAGAAGGAAAGAGTTAGGCATATAGATGGTAGTTTAGAGCTTAGAAGGAAGGAGTTAGGCTTATAGATAGTAGTTTGGAGCTTAGAAGGAAAGAGTTAGGGTTATTGATAGTAGTTTAGAGCTTAGAAGGAAAGAGATAGACTTATAGATAGTAGATTAGAGCTTAGAAGGAAAGAGTTAGGCTTATAGATAGTAATTTAATGCTTAGAAAGGAAAAAGTTAGGCTTATAGATAGTAGTTTAATGCTTAGAAGGAAAGATTAGGCTTATAGATAGTAGTTTAGAGCATAGAAGGAAAGAGTTAGGCTTATAGATAGTAGTTTAGAGCTTAGAAGGAAGGAGTTAGGCTTAGAGATAGTAGTTTAGAACTTAGAAGGAAGGAGTTAGGCTTATAGATAGTAGTTTAAAGCTTAGAAGGAAAGAGTTAGGCTTATAGATAGTAGTTTAGATTTTAGAAGGAAAGAGTTAGGCATATAGATGGTAGTTTAGAGCTTAGAAGGAAGGAGTTAGGCTTATAGATAGTAGTTTAGAGCTTAGAAGGAAAGAGTTAGGCTTATAGATAGTAGTTTAGAGCTTAGAAGGAAAGAGTTAGACTTATATATAGTAGTTTAGAGCTTAGAAGGAAAGAGTTAGGCTTATAGATAGTAGTTTAGTGCTTAGAAAGGAAAGAGTTAAACCTATAGAAAGTAGTTTAATGCTTAGAAGGAAAGAGTTAGGCTTAGAGATAGTAGTTTAGAGCTGAGAAGGAAAGAGCTAGGCTTATAGATAGTAGTTTAGAGCTAAGAAGGAAGTAGTTAGGCTTATAGATGGTAGTTTAGAGCTTAGAAGGAAGGAGTTAGGCATATAGATAGTAGTTTAGAGCTTAGAAGGAAAGAGTTAGACTTATAGATAGTAGTTTAGAGCTTAGAAGGAAAGAGTTAGGCTTATAGATAGTAGTTCAATGCTTAGAAAGGAAAGAGTTAGGCTTATATATAGTAATTTAATGCTTAGAAGGAAAGAGTTAGGCTTATAGATAGTAGTTTAGAGCTTAGAAGGAAAGAGTTAGGTATATAGATGGTAGTTTAGAGCTTAGAAGGAAGGAGTTAGGCTTACAGATAGTAGATTAGAGCTTAGAAGGAAAGAGTTAGGCTTATAGATAGTAGTTTAGAGCTTAGAAGGAAAGAGTTAGACTTATAGATAGTAATTTAATGCTTAGAAGGAAAGAGTTAGGCTTATAGATAGTAGTTTAGAGCTTAGAAGGAAAGAGTTAGGCATATAGATGGTAAATTAGAGCTTAGAAGGAAGGAGTTAGGCTTATAGATAGTAGTTTAGAGCTTAGAAGGAAAGAGTTAGGCTTATAGATAGTAGTTTAGAGCTTAGAAGGAAAGAGTTAGACTTATAGATAGTAGTTTTGTGCTTAGAAGGAAAGAGTTAGGCTTATAGATAGTAGTTTAGTGCTTAGAAAGCAAAGAGTTAGGGTTATAGATAGTAGTTTAATGCTTACAAAGGAAAGAGTTAGGCTCGTAGATAGTTGTTTAATGCTTAGAAGGAAAGAGTTAGGCTTATAGATAGTAGTTTAGAGCTTAGAAGGAAAGAGTTAGGCTTATAGATAGTAGTTTAGAGCTTAGAAGAAAGGAGTTAGGCTTATAGAATGTAGTTTAGAGCTTAGAAGGAAAGAGTTAGGCTTATAGATAGTAGTTTAGAGCTTAGAAAGGAAAGAGTTAGGCTTATAGATAGTAGTTTAGAGCTTAGAAGAAAAGTGTTAGGCTTATACATAGTAGTTTAGAGCTTCGAAGGAAAGAGTTAGGCTTATAGATAGTAGTTTAGAGCTTAGAAGGAAAGAGTTAGGCTTATAGATAGTTGTTTAGAACTTAGAAGGAAGGAGTTAGACTTATAGATAGTAGTTTAGAGCTTAGAAGGAAAGAGTTAGGCTTATTGATAGTAGTTTAGAGCTTAGAAGGAAAGAGTTGGGCTTATAGATAGTAGTTTAATGCTTAGAAAGGAAAGAGTTAGGCTTATAGATAGTAGTTTAGAGCTTAGAAGGAAAGAGTTAGGCTTATAGATAGTAGTTTAGAGCTTAGAAGGAAGGAGTTAGGCTTATAGATAGTACTCTAGAGCTTAGAAGGAAGGAGTTAGGCTTATAGATAGTAGTTTAGAGCTTAGAAGGAAAGAGTTAGGCTTATAGATAGTAATTTAGAGCTTAGAAGGAAAGAGTTAGGCATATAGATGCTAGTTTAGAGCTTAGAAGGAAGGAGTTTGGCTTATAGATAGTAGTTTAGAGCTTTGAAGGAAAGAGTTAGACTTATAGATAGTAGTTTAGAGCTTAGAAGGAAAGAGTTAGGCTTATAGGTAGTAGTTCAATGCTTAGAAAGGAAAGAGTTAGGCTTATATATAGTAATTTAATGCTTAGATTGAAAGAGTTAGGCTTATAGATAGTATTTTAGAGCTTAGAAGGAAAGAGTTAGGCTTATAGATAGTAGTTTAAAGCTTAGAAGGAAGGAGTTAGGCATATAGAATGTAGTTTAGAGCTTAGAAGGAAAGAGTTAGGCTTATAGATAGTAGTTTAGAGCTTAGAAAGGAAAGAGTTAGGCTTATAGATAGTAGTTTAGAGCTTAGAAGAAAAGTGTTAGGCTTATACATAGTAGTTTAGAGCTTCGAAGGAAAGAGATAGGCTTATAGATAGTAGTTTAGAGCTTAGAAGGAAAGAGTTAGGCTTATAGATAGTAGTTTAGAGCTTAGAAGGAAGGAGTTAGACTTATAGATAGTAGTTTAGAGCTTAGAAGGAAAGAGTTAGGCTTATCGATAGTAGTTTAGAGCTTAGAAGCAAAGAGTTAGGCTTATAGATAGTAGTTTAATGCTTAGAAAGGAAAGATTTAGGCTTATAGATAGTAGTTTAGAGCATAGCAGGTAGGAGTTAGGCTTATAGATAGTAGTTTAGAGATTAGAAGGAAGGAGTTAGGCTATAGATAGTAGTTTAGAGCTTAGAAGGAAAGAGTTAGGCTTATAGATAGTAGTTTAGAGCTTAGAAGGAAAGAGTTAGGCTTATAGATAGTAGTTTACAACTTAGACTGAAAGAGTTAGGCTTATAGATAGTAGTTTAGAGCTTAGAAGGAAAGAGTTAAGCTTATAGATAGTAGTTTAGAACTTTGAAGACAAGAGTTAGGCTTAAAGATAGTAGTCTAGAGCTTAGAAGGAAAGAGTTAGGCTTATAGATAGTAGTTTAGAGCTTAGAAGGAAAGAGTTAGGCTTATAGATAGTAGTTTAGAGCTTAGAAGGAAGGAGTTAGGCTTATATATAGTAGTTTAGAGCTTAGAAGGAAAGAGTTAGGCTTATAGATAGTAGTTTAGAGATTAGAAGGAAAGAGTTAGGCTTATAAATAGTAGTTTAATGCTTAGAAAGGAAAGATTTAGGCTTATAGATAGTAGTTTAGAGCTTTGAAGGAAGGAGTTAGGCTTATAGATAGTAGTTTAGAGCTTAGAAAGAAGGAGTTAGGCTTATAGATAGTAGTTTAGTGCTTAGAAGGAACGAGTTAGGTTTATAGATAGTAGTTTAGAGCTTAGAAGGAAAGAGTTAGGCTTATAGATAGTAGTTTAGAGCTTAGAAGGAAGGAGTTAGGCTTATAGATAGTGGTTTAGAGCTTTGAAGGAAAGATTTAAGCTTATAGATAGTAGTTTAGAGCTTAGAAGGAAAGAGTTAGGCTTATAGATAGTAGTTTAGAGCTTAGAAGGAAGGAGTTAGGCTTAGAGATAGTACTTTAGAGCTTAGAAGGAAGGAGTTAGGCTTACAGATAGTAGTTTAGAGCTTAGAAGGAAAGAGTTAGGCTTATAGATAGTAGTTTAGAACTTAGAAGGAAAGACTTAGGCATATAGATGGTAGTTTAGAGCTTAGAAGAAAGGAGTTAGGCTTATAGATAGTAAATTAGAGCTTAGAAGGAAAGAGTTAGACTTATAGATAGTAGTTTAGAGCTTAGAAGGAAAGAGTTAGGCTTATAGATAGTAGTTCAATGCTTAGAAAGGAAAGAGTTAGGCTTATATATAGTAATTTAATGCTTAGAAGGAAAGAGTTAGGCTTATAGATAGTAGTTTAGAGCTTAGAAGGAAAGAGTTAGGCTTATAGATAGTAGTTTACAACTTAGACTGAAAGAGTTAGGCTTATAGATAGTAGTTTAGAGCTTAGAAGGAAAGAGTTAAGCTTATAGATAGTATTTTAGAGCTTTGAAGAAAAGAGTTAGGCTTAAAGATAGTAGTTTAGAGCTTAGAAGGAAAGAGTTAGGCTTATAGATAGTAGTTTAGAGCTTAGAAGGAAAGAGTTAGGCTTATAGATAGTAGTTTAGAGCTTAGAAGGAAGGAGTTAGGCTTATAGATAGTAGTTTAGAGCTTAGAAGGAAAGAGTTAGGCTTATAGATAGTAGTTTAGAGATTTGAAGGAAAGAGTTAGGCTTATAGATAGTAGTTTAATGCTTAGAAAGGAAAGATTTAGGCTTATAGATAGTAGTTTAGAGCTTTGAAGGAAGGAGTTAGGCTTATAGATAGTAGTTTAGAGCTTAGAAAGAAGGAGTTAGGCTTATAGATAGTAGTTTGGTGCTTAGAAGGAAGGAGTTAGGTTTATAGATAGTAGTTTAGAGCTTAGAAGGAAAGAGTTAGGCTTATAGATAGTAGTTTAGAGCTTAGAAGGAAAGAGTTAGGCTTATAGATAGTAGTTTAGAGCTTAGAAGAAAAGTGTTAGGCTTATACAAAGTAGTTTAGAGCTTCGAAGGAAAGAGTTAGGCTTATAGATAGTAGTTTAGAGCTTAGAAGAAAAGAGTTAGGCTTATAGATAGTAGTTTAGAGCTTAGAAGGAAGGAGTTAGGCTTGTAGATAGTAGTTTAGAGCTTAGAAGGAAAGAGTTAGGCTTATAGATAGTAGTTTAGAGCTTAGAAGAAAAGTGTTAGGCTTATACAAAGTAGTTTAGAGCTTAGAAGGAAGGAGTTAGGCTTGTAGATAGTAGTTTAGAGCTTAGAAGGAAAGAGTTAGGCTTATAGATAGTAGTTTAGAGCTTAGAAGGAAAGAGTTAGGCTTATAGATAGTAGTTTAGAGCTTAGAAGAAAAGTGTTAGGCTTATACAAAGTAGTTTAGAGCTTCGAAGGAAAGAGTTAGGCTTATAGATAGTAGTTTAGAGCTTAGAAGAAAAGAGTTAGGCTTATAGATAGTAGTTTAGAGCTTAGAAGGAAGGAGTTAGGCTTGTAGATAGTAGTTTAGAGCTTAGAAGGAAAGAGTTAGGCTTATAGATAGTAGTTTAGAGCTTAGAAGAAAAGAGTTAGGCTTATAGATAGTAGTTTAGAGCTTAGAAGGAAGGAGTTAGGCTTGTAGATAGTAGTTTAGAGCTTAGAAGGAAAGAGTTAGGCTTATAGATAGTAGTTTAGACTTAGAAGGAAAGAGTTAGGCTTATAGATAGTAGTTTAATGCTTAAAAGGAAAGATTTAGGCTTATAGATAGTAGTTTAGAGCTTAGAAGAAAAGAGTTAGGCTTAAAGATAGTAGTTTAGAGCTTAGAAGGAAAGAGTTAGGCTAATAGATAGTAGTTTAGAGCTTAGAAGGAAAGAGTTAGGCTTATAGATAGTAGTATAGAGCTTAGAAGAAAAGTGTTAGGCTTATACAAAGTAGTTTAGAGCTTCGAAGGAAAGAGTTAGGCCTATAGATAGTAGTTTAGAGCTTAGAAGAAAAGAGTTAGGCTTATAGATAGTAGTTTAGAGCTTAGAAGGAAGGAGTCAGGCTTGTAGATAGTAGTTTAGAGCTTAGAAGGAAAGAGTTAGGCTTATAGATAGTAGTTTAGAACTTAGAAGGAAAGAGTTAGGCTTATAGATAGTAGTTTAATGCTTAGAAAGGAAAGATTTAGGCCTATAGATAGTAGTTTAGAGCTTAGAAGAAAAGAGTTAGGCTTAAAGATAGTAGTTTAGAGCTTAGAAGGAAAGAGTTAGGCTTATAGATAGTAGTTTAGAGCTTAGAAGGAAAGAGTTAGGCTTATAGATAGTAGTTTAGAGCTTAGAAGGAAGGAGTTAGGCTTATAGATAGTGGTTTAGAGCTTTGAAGGAAAGATTTAAGCTTATAGATAGTAGTTTAGAGCTTAGAAGGAAAGAGTTAGGCTTATAGATAGTAGTTTAGAGCTTAGAAGGAAGGAGTTAGGCTTATAGATAGTACTTTAGAGCTTAGAAGGAAGGAGTTAGGCTTATAGATAGTAGTTTAGAGCTTAGAAGGAAAGAGTTAGGCTTATAGATAGTAATTTAGAGCTTAGAAGGAAAGAGTTAGGCATATAGATGGTAGTTTAGAGCTTAGAAGGAAGGAGTTAGGCTTATAGATACTAGTTTAGAGCTTAGAAGGAAAGAGTTAGACTTATAGATAGTAGTTTAGAGCTTAGAAGGAAAGAGTTAGGCTTATAGATAGTAGTTCAATGCTTAGAAAGGAAAGAGTTAGGCTTATATATAGTAATTTAATGCTTAGAAGGAAAGAGTTAGGCTTATAGATAGTATTTTAGAGCTTAGAAGGAAAGAGTTAGGCTTATAGATAGTAGTTTAAAGCTTAGAAGGAAGGAGTTAGGCTTATAGAATGTAGTTTAGAGCTTAGAAGGAAAGAGTTAGGCTTATAGATAGTAGTTTAGAGCTTAGAAAGGAAAGAGTTAGGCTTATAGATAGTAGTTTAGAGCTTAGAAGAAAAGTGTTAGGCTTATACATAGTAGTTTAGAGCTTCGAAGGAAAGAGATAGGCTTATAGATAGTAGTTTAGAGCTTAGAAGGAAAGAGTTAGGCTTATAGATAGTAGTTTAGAGCTTAGAAGGAAGGAGTTAGACTTATAGATAGTAGTTTAGAGCTTAGAAGGAAATAGTTAGGCTTATCGATAGTAGTTTAGAGCTTAGAAGCAAAGAGTTAGGCTTATAGATAGTAGTTTAATGCTTAGAAAGGAAAGATTTAGGCTTATAGATAGTAGTTTAGAGCATAGAAGGTAGGAGTTAGGCTTATAGATAGTAGTTTAGAGATTAGAAGGAAGGAGTTAGGCTATAGATAGTAGTTTAGAGCTTAGAAGGAAAGAGTTAGGCTTATAGATAGTAGTTTTGGAGCTTAGAAGGAAAGAGTTAGGCTTATAGATAGTAGTTTACAGCTTAGACTGAAAGAGTTAGGCTTATAGATAGTAGTTTAGAGCTTAGAAGGAAAGAGTTAAGCTTATAGATAGTAGTTTAGAACTTTGAAGACAAGAGTTAGGCTTAAAGATAGTAGTCTAGAGCTTAGAAGGAAAGAGTTAGGCTTATAGATAATAGTTTAGAGCTTAGAAGGAAAGAGTTACGCTTATAGATAGTAGTTTAGAGCTTAGAAGGAAGGAGTTAGGCTTATAGATAGTAGTTTAGAGCTTAGAAGGAAAGAGTTAGGCTTATAGATAGTAGTTTAGAGATTAGAAGGAAAGAGTTAGGCTTATAGATAGTAGTGTAATGCTTAGAAAGGAAAGACTTAGGCTTATAGATAGTAGTTTAGAGCTTTGAAGGAAGGAGTTAGGCTTATAGATAGTAGTTTAGAGCTTAGAAAGAAGGAGTTAGGCTTATAGATAGTAGTTTAGTGCTTAGAAGGAACGAGTTAGGTTTATAGATAGTAGTTTAGAGCTTAGAAGGAAAGAGTTAGGCTTATAGATAGTAGTTTAGAGCTTTGAAGGAAAGAGTTAGGCTTATAGATAGTAGTTTAGAGTTTAGAAGGAAGGAGTTAGGCTTAGAGATAGTACTTTAGATCTTAGAAGGAAGGAGTTAGGCTTACAGATAGTAGTTTAGAGCTTAGAAGGAAAGAGTTAGGCTTATAGATAGTAGTTTAGAGCTTAGAAGGAAAGAGTTAGGCATATAGATGGTAGTTTAGAGCTTAGAAGGAAGGAGTTAGGCTTATAGATAGTAAATTAGAGCTTAGAAGGAAAGAGTTAGGCTTATAGATAGTAGTTCAATACTTAGAAAGGAATGAGTTAGGCTTATATATAGTAATTTAATGCTAAGAAGGAAAGAGTTAGGCTTATAGATAGTAGTTTAGAGCTTAGAAGGAAAGAGTTAGGCTTATAGATAGTAGTTTACAACTTAGACTGAAAGAGTTAGGCTTATAGATAGTAGTTTAGAGCTTAGAAGGAAAGAGTTAAGCTTATAGATAGTATTTTAGAGCTTTGAAGAAAAGAGTTAGGCTTAAAGATAGTAGTTTAGAGCTTAGAAGGAAAGCGTTAGGCTTATAGATAGTAGTTTAGAGCTTAGAAGGAAAGAGTTAGGCTTATAGATAGTAGTTTAGAGCTTAGAAGGAAGGAGTTAGGCTTATAGATAGTAGTTTAGAGCTTAGAAGGAAAGAGTTTGGCTTATAGATAGTAGTTTGGAGATTTGAAGGAAAGAGTTAGGCTTATAGATAGTAGTTTAATGCTTAGAAAGGAAAGATTTAGGCTTATAGATAGTAGTTTAGAGCTTTGAAGGAAGGAGTTAGGCTTATAGATAGTAGTTTAGAGCTTAGAAAGAAGGAGTTAGGCTTATAGATAGTAGTTTAGTGCTTAGAAGGAACGAGTTAGGTTTATAGATAGTAGTTTAGAGCTTAGAAGGAAAGAGTTAGGCTTATAGATAGTAGTTTAGAGCTTAGAAGGAAAGAGTTAGGCTTATAGATAGTAGTTTAGAGCTTAGAAGAAAAGTGTTAGGCTTATACAAAGTAGTTTAGAGCTTCGAAGGAAAGAGTTAGGCTTATAGATAGTAGTTTAGAGCTTAGAAGAAAAGAGTTAGGCTTATAGATAGTAGTTTAGAGCTTAGAAGGAAGGAGTTAGGCTTGTAGATAGTAGTTTAGAGCTTAGAAGGAAAGAGTTAGGCTTATAGATAGTAGTTTAGAGCTTAGAAGAAAAGTGTTAGGCTTATACAAAGTAGTTTAGCGCTTCGAAGGAAATAGTTAGGCTTATAGATAGTAGTTTAGAGCTTAGAAGAAAAGAGTTAGGCTTATAGATAGTAGTTTAGAGCTTAGAAGGAAGTAGTTAGGCTTGTAGATAGTAGTTTAGAGCTTAGAAGGAAAGAGTTAGGCTTATAGATAGTAGTTTAGACTTAGAAGGAAAGAGTTAGGCTTATAGATAGTAGTTTAATGCTTAGAAAGGAAAGATTTAGGCTTATAGATAGTAGTTTAGAGCTTAGAAGAAAAGAGTTAGGCTTAAAGATAGTAGTTTAGAGCTTAGAAGGAAAGAGTTAGGCTAATAGATAGTAGTTTAGAGCTTAGAAGGAAAGCGTTAGGCTTATAGATAGTAGTTTAGAGCTTAGAAGAAAAGTGTTAGGCTTATACAAAGTAGTTTAGAGCTTCGAAGGAAAGAGTTAGGCTAATAGATAGTAGTTTAGAGCTTAGAAGAAAAGAGTTAGGCTTATAGATAGTAGTTTAGAGCTTAGAAGGAAGGAGTCAGGCTTGTAGATAGTAGTTTAGAGCTTCGAAGGAAAGAGTTAGGCTTATAGATAGTAGTTTAGAACTTAGAAGGAAAGAGTTAGGCTTATAGATAGTAGTTTAATGCTTAGAAAGGAAAGATTTAGGCTTATAGATAGTAGTTTAGAGCTTAGAAGAAAAGAGTTAGGCTTAAAGATAGTAGTTTAGAGCTTAGAAGGAAAGAGTTAGGCTTATAGATAGTAGTTTAGAGCTTAGAAGGAAAGAGTTAGGCTTATAGATAGTAGTTTAGAGCTTAGAAGGAAGGAGTTAGGCTTATAGATAGTGGTTTAGAGCTTAGAAGGAATGAGTTAAGCTTATAGATAGTAGTTTAGAGCTTAGAAGGAAAGAGTTAGGCTTATAGATAGTAGTTTAATGCTTAGAAAGGAATGATTTAGGCTTATAGATAGTATCTTAGAGCTTAGAAGGAAGGAGTTAGGCTTATAGATAGTAGTTTAGAGCTTAGAACGAAAGCGTTAGGCTTATCGATAGTAGTTTAGAGCTTAGAAGGAAAGAGTTAGGCTTATAGATAGTAGTTTAATGCTTAGAAAGGAAAGATTTAGGCTTATAGATAGTAGTTTAGAGCTTAGAAGTTAGGAGTTATGCTTATAGATAGTAGTTTAGAGATTAGAAGGAAGGAGTTAGGCTATAGATAGTAGTTTAGAGCTTAGAAGGAAAGAGTTAGGCTTATAGATAGTAGTTTACAGCTTAGACTGAAAGAGTTAGGTTTATAGATAGTAGTTTAGAGCTTAGAAGGAAAGAGTTAAGCTTATAGATAGTAGTTTAGAGCCTTGAAGAAAAGAGTTAGGCTTAAAGATAGTAGTTTAGAGCTTAGAAGGAAAGAGTTAGGCTTATAGATAGTAGTTTAGAGCTTAGAAGGAAAGAGTTAGGCTTATAGATAGTAGTTTAGATTTTAGAAGGAAGGAATTAGGCTTATAGATAGTCGTTTAGAGCTTAGAAGGAAAGAGTTAGGCTTATATATAGTAGTTTAATGCTTAGAAAGGAAAGATTTAGGCTTATAGATAGTAGTTTAGAGCTTTGAAGGAATGAGTTAGGCTTATAGATAGTAGTTTAGAGCTTAGAAAGAAGGATTTAGGATTATAAATAGTAGTTTAGTGCTTAGAAGGAACGAGTTAGGTTTATAGATCGTAGTTTAGAGCTTAGAAGGAAAGAGTTAGGCTTATAGATAGTAGTTTAGAGCTTAGAAGGAAAGAGTTAGGCTTATAGATAGTAGTTTAGAGCTTAGAAGAAAAGTTTTAGGCTTATACAAAGTAGTTTAGAGCTTCGAAGGAAAGAGTTAGGCTTATAGATAGTAGTTTAGAGCTTAGAAGAAAAGAGTTAGGCTTATAGATATTAGTTTAGAGCTTAGAAGGAAGGAGTTAGGCTTGTAGAAAATAGTTTAGAGCGTAGAAGGAAAGAGTTAGGCATATAGATAGTAGTTTAGAACTTAGAAAGAAAGAGTTAGGCTTATAGATAGTAGTTTAATGCTTAGAAAGGAAAGATTTAGGCTTATAGATAATAGTTAAGAGCTTAGAAGAAAAGAGTTAGGCTTAAAGATAGTAGTTTAGAGCTTAGAAGGAAAGAGTTAGGCTTATAGATAGTAGTTTAGAGCTTAGAAGGAAAGAGTTAGGCTTATAGATAGTAGATAGAGCTTAGAAGAAAAGTGTTAGGCTTATACAAAGAAGTTTAGAGCTTTGAAGGAAAGAGTTAGGCTTATAGATAGAAGTTTAGAGCTTAGAAGAAAAGAGTTAGGCTTATAGATAGTAGTTTAGAGCTTAGAAGGAAGGAGTTAGGCTTGTAGATAGTAGTTTAGAGCTTAAAAGGAAAGAGATAGGCTTATAGATAGTAGTTTAGAACTTAGAAGGAAAGAGTTAGGCTTATAGATAGTAGTTTAATGCTTAGAAAGGAAAGATTTAGGCTTATAGATAGTAGTTTAGAGCTTAGAAGGAAAGAGTTAGGCTTATCGATAGTAGTTTAGAGCTTAGGAGGAAAGAGTTAGGCTTATAGATAGTAGTTTAATGCATAGAAAGGAAAGATATAGGCTTATAGATAGTAGTTTAGAGCTTAGAAGGTAGGAGTTAGGCTTATAGATAGTAGTTTAGAGATTAGAAGGAAGGAGTTAGGCTATAGATAGTAGTTTAGAGCTTAGAAGGAAAGAGTTAGGCTTATAGATAGTAGTTTAGAGCTTAGAAGGAATGAGTTAGGCTTATAGATAGTAGTTTACAGCTTAGAAGGAAAGAGTTAGACTTATAGATAGTAGTTTAGAGCTTAGAAGGAAAGAGTTAAGCTTATAGATAGTAGTTTAGAGCTTAGAAGGAAACAGTTAGGCTTATAGATAGTAGTTTAGAGCTTAGAAGGAAAGAGTTAGGCTTATAGATAGTAGTTTAATGCTTAGAAAGGAAAGATTTAGGCTTATAGATAGTAGTTTAGAGCTTAGAAGGAAGGAGTTAGGCTTATAGATAGTAGTTTAGAGCTTAGAAGGAAGGAGTTAGGCTTGTAGATAGTAGTTTAAAGCTTAGAAGGAAAGAGTTAGGCTTTTAGATAGTAGTTTAGAACTTAGAAGGAAAGAGTTAGGCTTATAGATAGTAGTTTAATGCTTAGAAAGGAAAGATTTAGGCTTATAGATAGTAATTTAGAGCTTAGAAGAAAAGAGTTAGGCTTAAAGATAGTAGTTTAGAGCTTAAACGGAAAGAGTTAGGCTTATAGATAGTAGTTTAGAGCTTAGGAGGAAAGAGTTAGGCTTATAGATAGTAGTTTAATGCTTAGAAAGGAAAGATTTAGGCTTATAGATAGTAGTTTAGAGCTTAGAAGGTATGAGTTAGGCTTATAGATAGTAGTTTAGAGATTAGAAGGAAGGATTTAGGCTATAGATTGTAGTTTAGAGCTTAGAAGGAAAGAGTTAGGCTTATAGATAGTAGTTTAGAGCTTAGAAGGAAAGAGTTAGGCTTATAGATAGTAGTTTACAGCTTAGAAGGAAAGAGTTAGGCTTATAGATAGTAGTTTAGAGCTTAGAAGAAAAGAGTTAAGCTTATAGATAGTAGTTTAGAGCTTTGAAGAAAAGAGTTAGGCTTAAAGATAGTAGCTTAGAGCTTAGAAGGAAAGAGTTAGGCTTATAGATAGTAGTTTAGAGCTTAGAAGGAAAGAGTTAGGCTTATAGATAGTAGTTTAGAGCTTAGAAGGAAGGAGTTAGGCTTATAGATAGTAGTTTAGAGCTTAGAAGGAAAGAGTTAGGCTTAT
This sequence comes from Amaranthus tricolor, assembly GCF_026212465.1. Classification (NCBI taxonomy): domain Eukaryota; kingdom Viridiplantae; phylum Streptophyta; class Magnoliopsida; order Caryophyllales; family Amaranthaceae; genus Amaranthus; species Amaranthus tricolor. Next base: position 25,237,074 of record NC_080056.1, on the reverse strand, counting down.
AGATAGTAGTTTAGAGCTTAGAAGGAAGGAGTTAGGCTTATAGATAGTAGTTTAGAGCTTAGAAGGAAAGATTTAAGCTTATAGATAGTAGTTTAGAGCTTAGAAGGAAAGAGTTAGGCTTATAGATAGTAGTTTAATGCTTAGAAAGGAATGATTTAGGCTTATAGATAGTAGCTTAGAGCTTAGAAGGAAGGAGTTAGGCTTATAGATAGTACTTTAATGCTTAGAAAGGAAAGATTTAGGCTTATAGATAGTAGTTTAGAGCTTAGAAGGTAGGAGTTAGGCTTATAGATAGTAGTTTAGAGATTAGAAGGAAGGAGTTAGGCTATAGATAGTAGTTTAGAGCTTAGAAGGAAAGAGTTAGGCTTATAGATAGTAGTTTAGAGCTTAGAAGGAAAGAGTTAGGCTTATAGATAGTAGTTTACAGCTTAGAAGGAAAGAGTTAAGCTTATAGATAGTAGTTTAGAGCTTTGAAGAAAAGAGTTAGGCTTAAAGATAGTAGCTTAGAGCATAGAAGGAAAGAGTTAGGCTTATAGATAGTAGTTTAGAGCTTAGAAGGAAAGAGTTAGGCTTATAGATAGTAGTTTAAAGCTTAGAAGGAAGGAGTTAGGCTTATAGATAGTAGTTTAGAGCTTAGAAGGAAAGAGTTAGGCTTATAGATAGTAGTTTAGAGCTTAGAAGGAAAGAGTTAGGCTTATAGATAGTAGTTTAATGCTTAGAAAGGAAAGATTTAGGCTTATAGATAGTAGTTTAGAGCTTAGAAGGAAGGAGTTAGGCTTATAGATAGTAGTTTAGAGCTTAGAAAGAAGGAGTTAGGCCTATAGATAGTAGTTTAGTGCTTAGAAGGAACGAGTTAGGTTTATAGATAGTAGTTTAGAGCTTATAAGGAAAGAGTTAGGCTTATAGATAGTAGTTTGGAGCTTAGAAGGAAAGAGTTAGGCTTATAGATAGTAGTTTAGAGCTTAGAAGAAAAGTGTTAGGCTTATACAAAGTAGTTTAGAGCTTCGAAGGAAAGAGTTAGGCTTATAGATAGTAGTTTAGAGCTTAGAAGAAAAGAGTTAGGCTTATAGATAGTAGTTTAGAGCTTAGAAGGAAGGAGTTAGGCTTGTAGATAGTAGTTTAAAGCTTAGAAGGAAAGAGTTAGGCTTTTAGATAGTAGTTTAGAACTTAGAAGGAAAGAGTTAGGCTTATAGATAGTAGTTTAATGCTTAGAAAGGAAAGATTTAGGCTTATAGATAGTAGTTTAGAGCTTAGAAGAAAAGAGTTAGGCTTAAAGATAGTAGTTTAGAGCTTAGACGGAAAGAGTTAGGCTTATAGATAGTAGTTTAAAGCTTAGAAGGAAAGAGTTAGGCTTATAGATAGTTGTTTAGAGCTTAGAAGGAAGGAGTTAGGCTTATAGATAGTAGTTTAGAGCTTAGAAGGAAAGAGTTAAGCTTATAGATAATAGTTTAGAGCTTAGAAGGAAAGAGTTAGGCTTATAGATAGTAGTTGAGAGCTTAGAAGGAAGGAGTTAGGCTTATTGATAGTAGTTTAGAGCTTAGAAGGAAAGAGTTAAGCTTAGATAGTAGTTTAGAGCTTAGAAGGAAAGAGTTTGGCTTATAGATAGTAGTTTAATGCTTAGAAAGAAATGATTTAGGCTTATAGATAGTAGCTTAAAGCTTAGAAGGAAGGAGTTAGGCTTATAGATAGTAGTTTAGAGCTTAGAAGGAAAGAGTTAGGCTTATCGATAGTAGTTTAGAGCTTAGAAGGAAAGAGTTAGGCTTATAGATAGTAGTTTAATGGTTAGAAAGGAAAGATTTAGGCTTATAGATAGTAGTTTAGAGCATAGAAGGTAGGAGTTAGGCTTATAGATAGTAGTTTAGAGATTAGAAGGAAGGAGATAGGCTTTAGATAGTAGTTTAGAGCTTAGAAGGAAAGAGTTAGGCTTATAGATAGTAGTTTAGAGCTTTGAAGGAAAGAGTTAGGCTTATAGATAGTAGTTTACAGCTTAGAAGGAAAGAGTTAGGCTTATAGATAGTAGTTTAGAGCTTAGAAGGAAAGAGTTAAGCTTATAGAGAGTAGTTTAGAGCTTTGAAGAAAAGAGTTAGGCTTAAAGATAGTAGTTTAGAGCTTAGAAGGAAAGAGTTAGGCTTATAGATAGTAGTTTAGAGCTTAGAAGGAAAGAGTTAGGCTTATAGATAGTAGTTTAGAGCTTAGAAGGAAGGAGTTAGGCTTATAGATAGTAGTTTAAAGCTTAGAAGGAAAGAGTTAGGCTTATAGATAGTAGTTTAGAGCTTAGAAGGAAAGAGTTAGGCTTATATATAGTAGTTTAATGCTTAGAAAGGAAAGATTTAGGCTTATAGATAGTAGTTTAGAGTTTAGAAGGAAGGAGTTAGGCTTATAGATAGTAGTTTAGAGCTTAGAAAGAAGGAGTTAGGCTTAAAGATAGTAGTTTAGTGCTTAGAAGGAACGAGTTAGGTTTATAGATAGTAGTTTAGAGCTTAGAAGGAAAGAGTTAGGCTTATAGATATTAGTTTAGAGCTTTGAAGGAAAGAGTTAGGCTTATAGATAGTAGTTTAGAGCTTAGAAGAAAAGTGTTAGGCTTATACAAAGTAGTTTAGAGCTCCGAAGGAAAGAGTTAGGCTTATAGATAGTAGTTTAGAGCTTAGAAGAAAAGAGTTAGGCTTATAGATAGTAGTTTAGAGGTTAGAAGGAAGGAGTTAGGCTTGTAGATAATAGTTTAGAGCTTAGAAGGAAAGAGTTAGGCTTATAGATAGTAGTTTAGAACTTAGAAGGAAAGAGTTAGGCTTATAGATAGTAGTTTAATGCTTAGAAAGGAAAGATTTAGGCTTATAGATAGTAGTTTAGAGCTTAGAAGAAAAGAGTTAGGCTTAAAGATAGTAGTTTAGAGCTTAGACGGAAAGAGTTAGGCTTATAGATAGTAGTTTAAAGCTTAGAAGGAAAGAGTTAGGCTTATAGATAGTTGTTTAGAGCTTAGAAGGAAGGAGTTAGGCTTATAGATAGTAGTTTAGAGCTTAGAAGGAAAGAGTTAAGCTTATAGATAATAGTTTAGAGCTTAGAAGGAAAGAGTTAGGCTTATAGATAGTAGCTGAGAGCTTAGAAGGAAGGAGTTAGGCTTATAGATAGTAGTTTAGAGCTTAGAAGGAAAGAGTTAAGCTTATAGATAGTAGTTTAGAGCTTAGAAGGAAAGAGTTTGGCTTATAGATAGTAGTTTAATGCTTAGAAAGGAAAGATTTAGGCTTATAGATAGTAGTTTAGAGCTTAGAAGGAAGGAGTTAGGCTTATAGATAGTAGTTTAGAGCTTAGAAGGAAGGAGTTAGGCTTGTAGATAGTAGTTTAAAGCTTAGAAGGAAAGAGTTAGGCTTTTAGATAGTAGTTTAGAACTTAGAAGGAAAGAGTTAGGCTTATAGATAGTAGTTTAATGCTTAGAAAGGAAAGATTTAGGCTTATAGATAGTAATTTAGAGCTTAGAAGAAAAGAGTTAGGCTTAAAGATAGTAGTTTAGAGCTTAAACGGAAAGAGTTAGGCTTATAGATAGTAGTTTAGAGCTTAGGAGGAAAGAGTTAGGCTTATAGATAGTAGTTTAATGCTTAGAAAGGAAAGATTTAGGCTTATAGATAGTAGTTTAGAGCTTAGAAGGTATGAGTTAGGCTTATAGATAGTAGTTTAGAGATTAGAAGGAAGGATTTAGGCTATAGATAGTAGTTTAGAGCTTAGAAGGAAAGAGTTAGGCTTATAGATAGTAGTTTAGAGCTTAGAAGGAAAGAGTTAGGCTTATAGATAGTAGTTTACAGCTTAGAAGGAAAGAGTTAGGCTTATAGATAGTAGTTTAGAGCTTAGAAGAAAAGAGTTAAGCTTATAGATAGTAGTTTAGAGCTTTGAAGAAAAGAGTTAGGCTTAAAGATAGTAGCTTAGAGCTTAGAAGGAAAGAGTTAGGCTTATAGATAGTAGTTTAGAGCTTAGAAGGAAAGAGTTAGGCTTATAGATAGTAGTTTAGAGCTTAGAAGGAAGGAGTTAGGCTTATAGATAGTAGTTTAGAGCTTAGAAGGAAAGAGTTAGGCTTATAGATAGTAGTTTAGAGCTTAGAAGGAAGGAGTTAGGCTTATAGATAGTAGTTTAGAGCTTAGAAGGAAAGAGTTAAGCTTATAGATAGTAGTTTAGAGCTTAGAAGGAAAGAGTTAGGCTTATAGATAGTAGTTTAATGCTTAGAAAGGAATGATTTAGGCTTATAGATAGTAGCTTAGAGCTTAGAAGGAAGGAGTTAGGCTTATAGATAGTACTTTAATGCTTAGAAAGGAAAGATTTAGGCTTATAGATAGTAGTTTAGAGCTTAGAAGGTAGGAGTTAGGCTTATAGATAGTAGTTTAGAGATTAGAAGGAAGGAGTTAGGCTATAGATAGTAGTTTAGAGCTTAGAAGGAAAGAGTTAGGCTTATAGATAGTAGTTTAGAGCTTAGAAGGAAAGAGTTAGGCTTATAGATAGTAGTTTACAGCTTAGAAGGAAAGAGTTAAGCTTATAGATAGTAGTTTAGAGCTTTGAAGAAAAGAGTTAGGCTTAAAGATAGTAGCTTAGAGCATAGAAGGAAAGAGTTAGGCTTATAGATAGTAGTTTAGAGCTTAGAAGGAAAGAGTTAGGCTTATAGATAGTAGTTTAAAGCTTAGAAGGAAGGAGTTAGGCTTATAGATAGTAGTTTAGAGCTTAGAAGGAAAGAGTTAGGCTTATAGATAGTAGTTTAGAGCTTAGAAGGAAAGAGTTAGGCTTATAGATAGTAGTTTAATGCTTAGAAAGGAAAGATTTAGGCTTATAGATAGTAGTTTAGAGCTTAGAAGGAAGGAGTTAGGCTTATAGATAGTAGTTTAGAGCTTAGAAAGAAGGAGTTAGGCCTATAGATAGTAGTTTAGTGCTTAGAAGGAACGAGTTAGGTTTATAGATAGTAGTTTAGAGCTTATAAGGAAAGAGTTAGGCTTATAGATAGTAGTTTGGAACTTAGAAGGAAAGAGTTAGGCTTATAGATAGTAGTTTAGAGCTTAGAAGAAAAGTGTTAGGCTTATACAAAGTAGTTTAGAGCTTCGAAGGAAAGAGTTAGGCTTATAGATAGTAGTTTAGAGCTTAGAAGAAAAGAGTTAGGCTTATAGATAGTAGTTTAGAGCTTAGAAGGAAGGAGTTAGGCTTGTAGATAGTAGTTTAAAGCTTAGAAGGAAAGAGTTAGGCTTTTAGATAGTAGTTTAGAACTTAGAAGGAAAGAGTTAGGCTTATAGATAGTAGTTTAATGCTTAGAAAGGAAAGATTTAGGCTTATAGATAGTAGTTTAGAGCTTAGAAGAAAAGAGTTAGGCTTAAAGATAGTAGTTTAGAGCTTAGACGGAAAGAGTTAGGCTTATAGATAGTAGTTTAAAGCTTAGAAGGAAAGAGTTAGGCTTATAGATAGTTGTTTAGAGCTTAGAAGGAAGGAGTTAGGCTTATAGATAGTAGTTTAGAGCTTAGAAGGAAAGAGTTAAGCTTATAGATAATAGTTTAGAGCTTAGAAGGAAAGAGTTAGGCTTATAGATAGTAGTTGAGAGCTTAGAAGGAAGGAGTTAGGCTTATAGATAGTAGTTTAGAGCTTAGAAGGAAAGAGTTAAGCTTAGATAGTAGTTTAGAGCTTAGAAGGAAAGAGTTTGGCTTATAGATAGTAGTTTAATGCTTAGAAAGAAATGATTTAGGCTTATAGATAGTAGCTTAAAGCTTAGAAGGAAGGAGTTAGGCTTATAGATAGTAGTTTAGAGCTTAGAAGGAAAGAGTTAGGCTTATCGATAGTAGTTTAGAGCTTACAAGGAAAGAGTTAGGCTTATAGATAGTAGTTTAATGGTTAGAAAGGAAAGATTTAGGCTTATAGATAGTAGTTTAGAGCATAGAAGGTAGGAGTTAGGCTTATAGATAGTAGTTTAGAGATTAGAAGGAAGGAGATAGGCTTTAGATAGTAGTTTAGAGCTTAGAAGGAAAGAGTTAGGCTTATAGATAGTAGTTTAGAGCTTTGAAGGAAAGAGTTAGGCTTATAGATAGTAGTTTACAGCTTAGAAGGAAAGAGTTAGGCTTATAGATAGTAGTTTAGAGCTTAGAAGGAAAGAGTTAAGCTTATAGAGAGTAGTTTAGAGCTTTGAAGAAAAGAGTTAGGCTTAAAGATAGTAGTTTAGAGCTTAGAAGGAAAGAGTTAGGCTTATAGATAGTAGTTTAATGCTTAGAAGGAAAGAGTTAGGCTTATAGATAGTAGTTTAGAGCTTAGAAGGAAGGAGTTAGGCTTATGGATAGTAGTTTAAAGCTTAGAAGGAAAGAGTTAGGCTTATAGATAGTAGTTTAGAGCTTAGAAGGAAAGAGTTAGGCTTATATATAGTAGTTTAATGCTTAGAAAGGAAAGATTTAGGCTTATAGATAGTAGTTTAGAGCTTAGAAGGAAGGAGTTAGGCTTATAGATAGTAGTTTAGAGCTTAGAAAGAAGGAGTTAGGCTTAAAGATAGTAGTTTAGTGCTTAGAAGGAACGAGTTAGGTTTATAGATAGTAGTTTAGAGCTTAGAAGGAAAGAGTTAGGCTTATAGATATTAGTTTAGAGCTTTGAAGGAAAGAGTTAGGCTTATAGATAGTAGTTTAGAGCTTAGAAGAAAAGTTTTAGGCTTATACAAAGTAGTTTAGAGCTCCGAAGGAAAGAGTTAGGCTTATAGATAGTAGTTTAGAGCTTAGAAGAAAAGAGTTAGGCTTATAGATAGTAGTTTAGAGGTTAGAAGGAAGGAGTTAGGCTTGTAGATAATAGTTTAGAGCTTAGAAGGAAAGAGTTAGGCTTATAGATAGTAGTTTAGAACTTAGAAGGAAAGAGTTAGGCTTATAGATAGTAGTTTAATGCTTAGAAAGGAAAGATTTAGGCTTATAGATAGTAGTTTAGAGCTTAGAAGAAAAGAGTTAGGCTTAAAGATAGTAGTTTAGAGCTTAGACGGAAAGAGTTAGGCTTATAGATAGTAGTTTAAAGCTTAGAAGGAAAGAGTTAGGCTTATAGATAGTTGTTTAGAGCTTAGAAGGAAAGAGTTAGGCTTATAGATAGTAGTTTAGAGCTTAGAAGGAAAGAGTTAAGCTTATAGATAATAGTTTAGAGCTTAGAAGGAAAGAGTTAGGCTTATAGATAGTAGCTGAGAGCTTAGAAGGAAGGATTTAGGCTTATAGATAGTAGTTTAGAGCTTAGAAGGAAAGAGTTAAGCTTATAGATAGTAGTTTAGAGCTTAGAAGGAAAGAGTTTGGCTTATAGATAGTAGTTTAATGCTTAGAAAGAAATGATTTAGGCTTATAGATAGTAGCTTAAAGCTTAGAAGGAAGGAGTTAGGCTTATAGATAGTAGTTTAGAGCTTAGAAGGAAAGAGTTAGGCTTATCGATAGTAGTTTAGAGCTTAGAAGGAAAGAGTTAGGCTTATAGATAGTAGTTTAATGGTTAGAAAGGAAAGATTTAGGCTTATAGATAGTAGTTTAGAGCATAGAAGGTAGGAGTTAGGCTTATAGATAGTAGTTTAGAGATTAGAAGGAAGGAGTTAGGCTTTAGATAGTAGTTTAGAGCTTAGAAGGAAAGAGTTAGGCTTATAGATAGTAGTTTAGAGCTTTGAAGGAAAGAGTTAGGCTTATAGATAGTAGTTTACAGCTTAGAAGGAAAGAGTTAGGCTTATAGATAGTAGTTTAGAGCTTAGAAGGAAAGAGTTAAGCTTATAGATAGTAGTTTAGAGCTTTGAAGAAAAGTGTTAGGCTTAAAGATAGTAGTTTAGAGCTTAGAAGGAAAGAGTTAGGCTTATAGATAGTAGTTTAGAGCTTAGAAGGAAAGAGTTAGGCTTATAGATAGTAGTTTAGAGCTTAGAAGGAAGGAGTTAGGCTTATAGATAGTAGTTTAAAGCTTAGAAGGAAAGAGTTAGGCTTATAGATAGTAGTTTAGAGCTTAGAAGGAAAGAGTTAGGCTTATATATAGTAGTTTAATGCTTAGAAAGGAAAGATTTAGGCTTATAGATAGTAGTTTAGAGCTTAAAAGGAAGGAGTTAGGCTTATAGATAGTAGTTTAGAGCTTAGAAAGAAGGAGTTAGGCTTAAAGATAGTAGTTTAGTGCTTAGATGGAACGAGTTAGGTTTATAGATAGTAGTTTAGAGCTTAGAAGGAAAGAGTTAGGCTTATAGATATTAGTTTAGAGCTTTGAAGGAAAGAGTTAGGCTTATAGATAGTAGTTTAGAGCTTAGAAGAAAAGTGTTAGGCTTATACAAAGTAGTTTAGAGCTCCGAAGGAAAGAGTTAGGCTTATAGATAGTAGTTTAGAGCTTAGAAGAAAAGAGTTAGGCTTATAGATAGTAGTTTAGAGGTTAGAAGGAAGGAGTTAGGCTTGTAGATAATAGTTTAGAGCTTAGAAGGAAAGAGTTAGGCTTATAGATAGTAGTTTAGAACTTAGAAGGAAAGAGTTAGGCTTATAGATAGTAGTTTAATGCTTAGAAAGGAAAGATTTAGGCTTATAGATAGTAGTTTAGAGCTTAGAAGAAAAGAGTTAGGCTTAAAGATAGTAGTTTAGAGCTTAGACGGAAAGAGTTAGGCTTATAGATAGTAGTTTAAAGCTTAGAAGGAAAGAGTTAGGCTTATAGATAGTTGTTTAGAGCTTAGAAGGAAAGAGTTAGGCTTATAGATAGTAGTTTAGAGCTTAGAAGGAAAGAGTTAAGCTTATAGATAATAGTTTAGAGCTTAGAAGGAAAGAGTTAGGCTTATAGATAGTAGCTGAGAGCTTAGAAGGAAGGATTTAGGCTTATAGATAGTAGTTTAGAGCTTAGAAGGAAAGAGTTAAGCTTATAGATAGTAGTTTAGAGCTTAGAAGGAAAGAGTTTGGCTTATAGATAGTAGTTTAATGCTTAGAAAGAAATGATTTAGGCTTATAGATAGTAGCTTAAAGCTTAGAAGGAAGGAGTTAGGCTTATAGATAGTAGTTTAGAGCTTAGAAGGAAAGAGTTAGGCTTATCGATAGTAGTTTAGAGCTTAGAAGGAAAGAGTTAGGCTTATAGATAGTAGTTTAATGGTTAGAAAGGAAAGATTTAGGCTTATAGATAGTAGTTTAGAGCATAGAAGGTAGGAGTTAGGCTTATAGATAGTAGTTTAGAGATTAGAAGGAAGGAGTTAGGCTTTAGATAGTAGTTTAGAGCTTAGAAGGAAAGAGTTAGGCTTATAGATAGTAGTTTAGAGCTTTGAAGGAAAGAGTTAGGCTTATAGATAGTAGTTTACAGCTTAGAAGGAAAGAGTTAGGCTTATAGATAGTAGTTTAGAGCTTAGAAGGAAAGAGTTAAGCTTATAGATAGTAGTTTAGAGCTTTGAAGAAAAGTGTTAGGCTTAAAGATAGTAGTTTAGAGCTTAGAAGGAAAGAGTTAGGCTTATAGATAGTAGTTTAGAGCTTAGAAGGAAAGAGTTAGGCTTATAGATAGTAGTTTAGAGCTTAGAAGGAAGGAGTTAGGCTTATAGATAGTAGTTTAAAGCTTAGAAGGAAAGAGTTAGGCTTATAGATAGTAGTTTAGAGCTTAGAAGGAAAGAGTTAGGCTTATATATAGTAGTTTAATGCTTAGAAAGGAAAGATTTAGGCTTATAGATAGTAGTTTAGAGCTTAGAAGGAAGGAGTTAGGCTTATAGATAGTAGTTTAGAGCTTAGAAAGAAGGAGTTAGGCTTAAAGATAGTAGTTTAGTGCTTAGATGGAACGAGTTAGGTTTATAGATAGTAGTTTAGAGCTTAGAAGGAAAGAGTTAGGCTTATAGATATTAGTTTAGAGCTTTGAAGGAAAGAGTTAGGCTTATAGATAGTAGTTTAGAGCTTAGAAGAAAAGTGTTAGGCTTATACAAAGTAGTTTAGAGCTCCGAAGGAAAGAGTTAGGCTTATAGATAGTAGTTTAGAGCTTAGAAGAAAAGAGTTAGGCTTATAGATAGTAGTTTAGAGGTTAGAAGGAAGGAGTTAGGCTTGTAGATAATAGTTTAGAGCTTAGAAGGAAAGAGTTAGGCTTATAGATAGTAGTTTAGAACTTAGAAGGAAAGAGTTAGGCTTATAGATAGTAGTTTAATGCTTAGAAAGGAAAGATTTAGGCTTATAGATAGTAGTTTAGAGCTTAGAAGAAAAGAGTTAGGCTTAAAGATAGTAGTTTAGTGCTTAGACGAAAAGAGTTAGGCTTGTAGATAGTAGTTTAAAGCTTAGAAGGAAAGAGTTAGGCTTATAGATAGTAGTTTAGAGCTTAGAAGGAAGGAGTTAGGCTTATAGATAGTAGTTTAGAGCTTAGAAGGAAAGAGTGAAGCTTATAGATAGTAGTTTGGAGCTTAGATGGAAAGAGTTAGGCTTATAGATAGTAGTTTAATGCTTGGAAAGGAATGATTTAGGCTTATAGATAGTAGCTAAGAGCTTAGAAGGAAGGAGTTAGGCTTATAGATAGTAGTTTAGAGCTTAGAAGGAATGAGTTAGGCCTATCGATAGTAGTTTAGAGCTTAGAAGGAAAGAGTTAGGCTTATAGATAGTAGTTTAATGCTTAGAAAGGAAAGATTTAGGCTTATAGATAGTAGTTTAGAAAGGTAGGAGTTAGGCTTATAGATAGTAGTTTAGAGATTAGAAGGAAGGAGTTAGGCTATAGATAGTAGTTTAGAGCTTAGAAGGAAAGAGTTCGCCTTATAGATAGTAGTTTAGAGCTTAGAAGGAAAGAGTTAGACTTATAGATAGTAGTTTACAGCTTAGAAGGAAAGAGTTAGGCTTATAGATAGTAGTTTAGAGCTTAGAAGGAAAGAGTTAAGCTTATAGATAGTAGTTTAGAGCTTCGAAAGAAAGAGTTAGGCTTAAAGATAGTAGTTTAGAGCTTAGAAGGAAAGAGTTAGGCTTATAGATAGTAGTTTAGAGCTTAGAAGCAAAGAGTTGGGCTTATAGATAGTAGTTTTGAGCTTAGAAGGATGGAGTTAGGCTTATAGGTAGTAGTTTAGAGCTTAGAAGGAAAGAGTTAGGCTTATAGATAGTAGTTTAATGCTTAGAAGGAAAGATTTAGGCTTATAGATAGTAGTTTAATGCTTAGAAAGGAAAGATTTAGGCTTATAGATAGTAATTTAGAGCTTAGAAGCAAGGAGTTAGGCTTATAGATAGTAGTTTAATGGTTAGAAAGGAAAGATTTAGGCTTATAGATAGTAGTTTAGAGCTTAGAAGGAAAGAGTGAAGTTTATACATAGTTGTTTGGAGCTTAGAAGGAAAGAGTTAGGCTTATAGATAGTAGTTTAATGCTTGGAAAGGAATGATTTAGGCTTATAGATAGTAGCTTAGAGCTTAGAAGGAAGGAGTTAGGCTTATAGATAGTAGTTTAGAGCTTAGAAGGAAAGAGTTAGGCCTGTCGATAGTAGTTTAGAGCTTAGAAGGAAAGAGTTAGGCTTATAGATAGTAGTTTAATGCTTAGAAAGGAAAGATTTAGGCTTATAGATAGTAGATAGAAAGGTAAGAGTTAGGCTTATAGATAGTAGTTTAGAGATTAGAAGGAAGGAGTTAGGCTATAGATAGTAGTTTAGAGCTTAGAAGGAAAGAGTTCGCCTTATAGATAGTAGTTTAGAGCTTAGAAGGAAAGAGTTAGGCTTATAGATAGTAGTTTACAGCTTAGAAGGAAAGAGTTAGGCTTATAGATAGTAGTTTAGAGCTTAGAAGGAAGGAGTTAGGCTTATAGATAGTAGTTTAGAGCTTAGAAGGAAAGAGTTAGGCTTATAGATAGTAGTTTAGAGCTTAGAAGGAAGGAGTTAGGCTTATAGATAGTAGTTTAGAGCTTAGAAGGAAAGAGTTAGGCTTATAGATAGTAGTTTACAGCTTAGAAGGAAAGAGTTAGGCTTATAGATAGTAGTTTAGAGATTAGAAGGAAGGAGTTAGGCTTTAGATAGTAGTTTAGAGCTTAGAAGGAAAGAGTTAGGCTTATAGATAGTAGTTTAGAGCTTTGAAGGAAAGAGTTAGGCTTATAGATAGTAGTTTACAGCTTAGAAGGAAAGAGTTAGGCTTATAGATAGTAGTTTAGAGCTTAGAAGGAAAGAGTTAAGCTTATAGATAGTAGTTTAGAGCTTTGAAGAAAAGTGTTAGGCTTAAAGATAGTAGTTTAGAGCTTAGAAGGAAAGAGTTAGGCTTATAGATAGTAGTTTAGAGCTTAGAAGGAAAGAGTTAGGCTTATAGATAGTAGTTTAGAGCTTAGAAGGAAGGAGTTAGGCTTATAGATAGTAGTTTAAAGCTTAGAAGGAAAGAGTTAGGCTTATAGATAGTAGTTTAGAGCTTAGAAGGAAAGAGTTAGGCTTATATATAGTAGTTTAATGCTTAGAAAGGAAAGATTTAGGCTTATAGATAGTAGTTTAGAGCTTAGAAGGAAGGAGTTAGGCTTATAGATAGTAGTTTAGAGCTTAGAAAGAAGGAGTTAGGCTTAAAGATAGTAGTTTAGTGCTTAGATGGAACGAGTTAGGTTTATAGATAGTAGTTTAGAGCTTAGAAGGAAAGAGTTAGGCTTATAGATATTAGTTTAGAGCTTTGAAGGAAAGAGTTAGGCTTATAGATAGTAGTTTAGAGCTTAGAAGAAAAGTGTTAGGCTTATACAAAGTAGTTTAGAGCTCCGAAGGAAAGAGTTAGGCTTATAGATAGTAGTTTAGAGCTTAGAAGAAAAGAGTTAGGCTTATAGATAGTAGTTTAGAGGTTAGAAGGAAGGAGTTAGGCTTGTAGATAATAGTTTAGAGCTTAGAAGGAAAGAGTTAGGCTTATAGATAGTAGTTTAGAACTTAGAAGGAAAGAGTTAGGCTTATAGATAGTAGTTTAATGCTTAGAAAGGAAAGATTTAGGCTTATAGATAGTAGTTTAGAGCTTAGAAGAAAAGAGTTAGGCTTAAAGATAGTAGTTTAGAGCTTAGACGGAAAGAGTTAGGCTTATAGATAGTAGTTTAAAGCTTAGAAGGAAAGAGTTAGGCTTATAGATAGTTGTTTAGAGCTTAGAAGGAAAGAGTTAGGCTTATAGATAGTAGTTTAGAGCTTAGAAGGAAAGAGTTAAGCTTATAGATAATAGTTTAGAGCTTAGAAGGAAAGAGTTAGGCTTATAGATAGTAGCTGAGAGCTTAGAAGGAAGGATTTAGGCTTATAGATAGTAGTTTAGAGCTTAGAAGGAAAGAGTTAAGCTTATAGATAGTAGTTTAGAGCTTAGAAGGAAAGAGTTTTGCTTATAGATAGTAGTTTAATGCTTAGAAAGAAATGATTTAGGCTTATAGATAGTAGCTTAAAGCTTAGAAGGAAGGAGTTAGGCTTATAGATAGTAGTTTAGAGCTTAGAAGGAAAGAGTTAGGCTTATCGATAGTAGTTTAGAGCTTAGAAGGAAAGAGTTAGGCTTATAGATAGTAGTTTAATGGTTAGAAAGGAAAGATTTAGGCTTATAGATAGTAGTTTAGAGCATAGAAGGTAGGAGTTAGGCTTATAGATAGTAGTTTAGAGATTAGAAGGAAGGAGTTAGGCTTTAGATAGTAGTTTAGAGCTTAGAAGGAAAGAGTTAGGCTTATAGATAGTAGTTTAGAGCTTTGAAGGAAAGAGTTAGGCTTATAGATAGTAGTTTACAGCTTAGAAGGAAAGAGTTAGGCTTATAGATAGTAGTTTAGAGCTTAGAAGGAAAGAGTTAAGCTTATAGATAGTAGTTTAGAGCTTTGAAGAAAAGTGTTAGGCTTAAAGATAGTAGTTTAGAGCTTAGAAGGAAAGAGTTAGGCTTATAGATAGTAGTTTAGAGCTTAGAAGGAAAGAGTTAGGCTTATAGATAGTAGTTTAGAGCTTAGAAGGAAGGAGTTAGGCTTATAGATAGTAGTTTAAAGCTTAGAAGGAAAGAGTTAGGCTTATAGATAGTAGTTTAGAGCTTAGAAGGAAAGAGTTAGGCTTATATATAGTAGTTTAATGCTTAGAAAGGAAAGATTTAGGCTTATAGATAGTAGTTTAGAGCTTAGAAGGAAGGAGTTAGGCTTATAGATAGTAGTTTAAAGCTTAGAAGGAAAGAGTTAGGCTTATAGATAGTAGTTTAGAGCTTAGAAGGAAAGAGTTAGGCTTATATATAGTAGTTTAATGCTTAGAAAGGAAAGATTTAGGCTTATAGATAGTAGTTTAGAGCTTAGAAGGAAAGAGTTAGGCTTATAGATAGTAGTTTAGAGCTTAGAAGCAAAGAGTTGGGCTTATAGATAGTAGTTTTGAGCTTAGAAGGATGGAGTTAGGCTTATAGGTAGTAGTTTAGAGCTTAGAAGGAAAGAGTTAGGCTTATAGATAGTAGTTTAATGCTTAGAAGGAAAGATTTAGGCTTATAGATAGTAGTTTAATGCTTAGAAAGGAAAGATTTAGGCTTATAGATAGTAATTTAGAGCTTAGAAGGAAGGAGTTAGGCTTATAGATAGTAGTTTAATGGTTAGAAAGGAAAGATTTAGGCTTATAGATAGTAGTTTAGAGCTTAGAAGGAAAGAGTGAAGTTTATACATAGTTGTTTGGAGCTTAGAAGGAAAGAGTTAGGCTTATAGATAGTAGTTTAATGCTTGGAAAGGAATGATTTAGGCTTATAGATAGTAGCTTAGAGCTTAGAAGGAAGGAGTTAGGCTTATAGATAGTAGTTTAGAGCTTAGAAGGAAAGAGTTAGGCCTGTCGATAGTAGTTTAGAGCTTAGAAGGAAAGAGTTAGGCTTATAGATAGTAGTTTAATGCTTAGAAAGGAAAGATTTAGGCTTATAGATAGTAGATAGAAAGGTAAGAGTTAGGCTTATAGATAGTAGTTTAGAGATTAGAAGGAAGGAGTTAGGCTATAGATAGTAGTTTAGAGCTTAGAAGGAAAGAGTTCGCCTTATAGATAGTAGTTTAGAGCTTAGAAGGAAAGAGTTAGGCTTATAGATAGTAGTTTACAGCTTAGAAGGAAAGAGTTAGGCTTATAGATAGTAGTTTAGAGCTTAGAAGGAAGGAGTTAGGCTTATAGATAGTAGTTTAGAGCTTAGAAGGAAAGAGTTAGGCTTATAGATAGTAGTTTAGAGCTTAGAAGGAAGGAGTTAGGCTTATAGATAGTAGTTTAGAGCTTAGAAGGAAAGAGTTAGGCTTATAGATAGTAGTTTACAGCTTAGAAGGAAAGAGTTAGGCTTATAGATAGTAGTTTAGAGATTAGAAGGAAGGAGTTAGGCTTTAGATAGTAGTTTAGAGCTTAGAAGGAAAGAGTTAGGCTTATAGATAGTAGTTTAGAGCTTTGAAGGAAAGAGTTAGGCTTATAGATAGTAGTTTACAGCTTAGAAGGAAAGAGTTAGGCTTATAGATAGTAGTTTAGAGCTTAGAAGGAAAGAGTTAAGCTTATAGATAGTAGTTTAGAGCTTTGAAGAAAAGTGTTAGGCTTAAAGATAGTAGTTTAGAGCTTAGAAGGAAAGAGTTAGGCTTATAGATAGTAGTTTAGAGCTTAGAAGGAAAGAGTTAGGCTTATAGATAGTAGTTTAGAGCTTAGAAGGAAGGAGTTAGGCTTATAGATAGTAGTTTAAAGCTTAGAAGGAAAGAGTTAGGCTTATAGATAGTAGTTTAGAGCTTAGAAGGAAAGAGTTAGGCTTATATATAGTAGTTTAATGCTTAGAAAGGAAAGATTTAGGCTTATAGATAGTAGTTTAGAGCTTAGAAGGAAGGAGTTAGGCTTATAGATAGTAGTTTAGAGCTTAGAAAGAAGGAGTTAGGCTTAAAGATAGTAGTTTAGTGCTTAGATGGAACGAGTTAGGTTTATAGATAGTAGTTTAGAGCTTAGAAGGAAAGAGTTAGGCTTATAGATATTAGTTTAGAGCTTTGAAGGAAAGAGTGAAGTTTATACATAGTTG
This sequence comes from Amaranthus tricolor, assembly GCF_026212465.1. Classification (NCBI taxonomy): domain Eukaryota; kingdom Viridiplantae; phylum Streptophyta; class Magnoliopsida; order Caryophyllales; family Amaranthaceae; genus Amaranthus; species Amaranthus tricolor. The sequence goes on along the minus strand of NC_080056.1, from coordinate 25,221,232 downwards.
TTTGGAGCTTAGAAGGAAAGAGTTAGGCTTATAGATAGTAGTTTAATGCTTGGAAAGGAATGATTTAGGCTTATAGATAGTAGCTTAGAGCTTAGAAGGAAGGAGTTAGGCTTATAGATAGTAGTTTAGAGCTTAGAAGGAAAGAGTTAGGCCTGTCGATAGTAGTTTAGAGCTTAGAAGGAAAGAGTTAGGCTTATAGATAGTAGTTTAATGCTTAGAAAGGAAAGATTTAGGCTTATAGATAGTAGATAGAAAGGTAAGAGTTAGGCTTATAGATAGTAGTTTAGAGATTAGAAGGAAGGAGTTAGGCTATAGATAGTAGTTTAGAGCTTAGAAGGAAAGAGTTCGCCTTATAGATAGTAGTTTAGAGCTTAGAAGGAAAGAGTTAGGCTTATAGATAGTAGTTTACAGCTTAGAAGGAAAGAGTTAGGCTTATAGATAGTAGTTTAGAGCTTAGAAGGAAGGAGTTAGGCTTATAGATAGTAGTTTAGAGCTTAGAAGGAAAGAGTTAGGCTTATAGATAGTAGTTTAGAGCTTAGAAGGAAGGAGTTAGGCTTATAGATAATAGTTTAGAGCTTAGAAGGAAAGAGTTAGGCTTATAGATAGTAGTTTTGAGCTTAGAAGGATGGAGTTAGGCTTATAGGTAGTAGTTTAGAGCTTAGAAGGAAAGAGTTAGGCTTATAGATAGTAGTTTAATGCTTAGAAGGAAAGATTTAGGCTTATAGATAGTAGTTTAATGCTTAGAAAGGAAAGATTTAGGCTTATAGATAGTAATTTAGAGCTTAGAAGGAAGGAGTTAGGCTTATAGATAGTAGTTCAATGGTTAGAAAGGAAAGATTTAGGCTTATAGATAGTAGTTTAGAGCTTAGAAGGTAGGAGTTAGGCTTATAGATAGTAGTTTAGAGATTAGAAGGAAGGAGTTAGCCTATAGATAGTAGTTTAGAGCTTAGAAGGAAAGAGTTAGGCTTATAGATAGTAGTTTAGAGCTTAGAAG
>NC_080056.1:25202738-25212738 GCF_026212465.1 Amaranthus tricolor | reverse complement strand
AACCTAGCTCGTTCCTTCTAAGCATAAACTACTATCTATAAGCCTAACTCCTTCTTTCTAAGCTCTAAACTACTATCTATAAGCCTAACTCCTTCCTTCTAAGCTCTAAACTACTATCTATAAGCCTAAATCTTTCGTTTCTAAGCATTAAACTACTATCTATAAGCCTAAACTCTTTCCTTCAAAGCTCTAAACTACTATCTATAAGCCCTAACTCTTTCCTTCTAAGCTCTAAACTACTATCTATAAGCCTAACTCCTTCCTTCTAAGCTCTAAACTACTATCTATAAGCCTAACTCTTTCCTTCAAAGCTTTAAACTACTATCTATAAGCCTAACTCTTTCCTTCTAAGCTCTAAAACTACTATCTATAAGCCTAACTCCTTCCTTCTAAGCTCTAAACTACTATCTATAAGCCTAACTCTTTCCTTCTAAGCTCTAAACTACTATCTATAAGCCTAACTCTTTCCTTCGAAGCTCTAAACTACTATGTATAAGCCTAACACTTTTCTTCTAAGCTCTAAACTACTATCTATAAGCCTAACTCCTTCCTTCTAAGCTCTAAACTACTACCTATAAGCCTAACTCTTTTCTTCTAAGCTCTAAACTATTATCTATAAGCCTAACTCTTTCCTTTTAAGCTCTAAATACTAATCTATAAGCCTAACTCTTTCCTTCTAAGCTCTAAACGACTATCTATAAGCCTAACTCTTTCTTCTAAGCTCTAAACTACTATCTATAAGCCTAACTCTTTCCTTCTAAGCATTAAATTGCTATCTATAAGCCTAAATCTTTCCTTTCTAAGCATTAAACTACTATCTATAAGCCTAACTCTTTCCTTCTAGCTCTAAACTACTATCTATAAGCCTAACTCCTTCCTTCTAAGCTCTAAACTACTATCTATAAGCCTAACACTTTCCTTCTAAGCTGTAAACTACTATCTATAAGCCTAACTCTTTCCATCTAAGCTCTAAAGACTATTATAAGCCCTAACTCTTTCTTCTAAGCTCTAAAACTACTATCTATAAGCCTAACTCTTTCTTCTAAGCATTAAACTACTATCTATAAGCCTAATTCTTTCCTTCTAAGTTCTAAACTACTATCTATAAACCTAACTCTTTCCTTCTAAGCTCTAAACTACTATCTTAAAGCCTAACTCCTTCCGTCTAAGCTCTAAACTACTATCTATAAGCCTAACTGTTTTCTTGTAGCTTGAACTACTATCTATAAGCCTAACTCTTTCCTTCGAAGCTCAAAACTACTTTGTATAAGCCTAACACTTTTCTTCTAAGCTCTAAACCTACTATCTATAAGCCTAACTCTTTCTTCTAAGCTCTAAAACTATCTATAGGCTAACTCCTCCTTCTAATCTCTAAACTACTATCTATAAGCCTAACTCCTACCTTCTAAGCTCTAAACTACTATCTATAAGCCTAAATCTTTCCTTTCTAACCATTGAACTACTATCTATAAGCCTAACTCCTTCCTTCTAAGCTCTAAATTACTATCTATAAGCCTAAATCTTTCCTTTCTAAGCATTAAACTACTATCTTAAGCCTAAATCTTTCCTTCTAAGCATTAAACTACTATCTATAAGCCTAACTCTTTCTTCTAAGCTCTAAACTACTACCTATAAGGCCTAACTCCATCCTTCTAAGCTCAAAACTACTATCTATAAGCCTAACTCTTTCCTTCTAAGCTCTAAAACTATTATCTATAAGCCTAACTCCTTCCTTCTAAGCTCTAAACTACTATCTATAAGCCTAACTCTTTCCTTCTAAGCTCTAAACTACTATCTATAAGCCTAACTCCTTCCTTCTAAGCTCTAAACTACTATCTATAAGCCTAACTCTTTCCTTCTAAGCTGTAAAACTACTATCTATAAGCCTAACTCTTTCCTTCTAAGCTCTAAACTACTATCTATAAGGCGAACTCTTTCCTTCTAAGCTCTAAACTACTATCTATAGCCTAACTCCTTCCTTCTAATCTCTAAACTACTATCTATAAGCCTAACTCTTACCTTTCTATCTACTATCTATAAGCCTAAATCTTTCCTTTCTAAGCATTAAACTACTATCTATAAGCCTAACTCTTTCCTTCTAAGCTCTAAACTATATCGACAGGCCTAACTCTTTCCTTCTAAGCTCTAAACTACTATCTATAAGCCTAACTCCTTCCCTTCTAAGCTCTAAGCTACTATCTATAAGCCTAAATCATTCTTTCCAAGCATTAAACTACTATCTATAAGCCTAACTCTTTCCTTCTAAGCTCCAAACAACTATGTATAAACTTCACTCTTTCCTTCAAAGCTCTAAACTAATATCTATAAGCCTAACTCTTTCCTTCTAAGCTCTAAACTACTATCTATAAACCTAACTCGTTCCATCTAAGCACTAAACTACTATCTTTAAGCCTAACTCCCTTCTTTCTAAGCTCTAAACTACTATCTATAAGCCTAACTCCTTCCTTCTAAGCTCTAAACTACTATCTATAAGCCTAAATCTTTCCTTTCTAAGCATTAAACTACTATATATAAGCCTAACTCTTTCCTTCTAAGCTCTAAACTACTATCTATAAGCCTAACTCTTTCCTTCTAAGCTTTAAAACTACTATCTATAAGCCTAACTCCTTCCTTCTAAGCTCTAAACTACTATCTATAAGCCTAACTCTTTCCTTCTAAGCTCTAAACTACTATCTATAAGCCTAACTCTTTCCTTCTAAGCTCTAAACTACTATCTTTAAGCCTAACACTTTTCTTCAAAGCTCTAAACTACTATCTATAAGCTTAACTCTTTCCTTCTAAGCTCTAAACTACTATCTATAAGCCTAACTCTTTCCTTCTAAGCTGTAAACTACTATCTATAAGCCTAACCTCTTTCCTTCAAAGCTCTAACTACTATCTATAAGCCTAACTCTTTCCTTCTAAGCTCTAAACTACTATCTAAAGCCTAACTCCTTCCTTCTAATCTCTAAACTACTATCTATAAGCCTAACTCTTTCCTTCTAAGCTGTAAAACTACTATCTATAAGCCTAACTCTTTCCTTCTAAGCTCTAAACTACTATCTATAAGCCTAACTCCTTCCTTCTAAGCTCTAAACTACTATCTATAAGCCTAACTCTTTCCTTCTAAGCTCTAAACTACTATCTATAAGCCTAACTCCTTCCTTCTAAGCTCTAAACTACTATCTATAAGCCTAACTCTTTCCTTCTAAGCTGGTAAACTACTATCTATAAGCCTAACTCTTTCTTCTAAGCTCTAAACTACTATCTATAAGGCGAACTCTTTCCTTCTAAGCTCTAAACTACTATCTATAGCCTAACTCCTTCCTTCTAATCTCTAAACTACTATCTATAAGCCTAACTCTTACCTTTCTATATATATCTATAAGCCTAAATCTTTCCTTTCTAAGCATTAAACTACTATCTATAAGCCTAACTCTTTCCTTCTAAGCTCTAAACTACTATCGACAGGCCTAACTCTTTCCTTCTAAGCTCTAAACTACTATCTATAAGCCTAACTCCTTCCTTCTAAGCTCTAAGCTACTATCTATAAGCCTAAATCATTCCTTTCCAAGCATTTAAACTACTATCTATAAGCCTAACTCTTTCCTTCTAAGCTCCAAACAACTATGTATAAACTTCACTCTTTCCTTCTAAGCTCTAAACTACTATCTATAAGCCCTAAATCTTTCCTTTCTAACCATTAAACTACTATCTATAAGCCTAATCCTTCCTTCTAAGCTCTAAATTACTATCTATAAGCCTAAATCTTTCCTTTCTAAGCATTAAACTACTATCTATAAGCCTAAATCTTTCCTTCTAAGCATTAAACTACTATCTATAAGCCTAACTCTTTCCTTCTAAGCTCTAAACTACTACCTATAAGCCTAACTCCATCCTTCTAAGCTCAAAAACTACTATCTATAAGCCCAACTCTTTGCTTCTAAGCTCTAAACTACTATCTATAAGCCTAACTCTTTCCTTCTAAGCTCTAAACTACTATCTATAAGCCTAAATCTTTCCTTTCTAAGCATTAAACTACTATATATAAGCCTAACTTTTCCTTCTAAGCTCTAAACTACTATCTATAAGCCTAACTCTTTCCTTCTAAGCTTTTTAAAACTACTATCTATAAGCCTAACTCCTTCCTTCTAAGCTCTAAACTACTATCTATAAGCCTAAATCTTTCCTTTCTAAAGCATTAAAACTACTATATATAAGCCTAACTCTTCCTTCTAAGCTCTAAACTACTATCTATAAGCCTAACTCTTTCCTTCTAAGCTTTAAACTACTATCTATAAGCCTAACTCCTTCCTTCTAAGCTCTAAACTACTATCTATAAGCCTAACTCTTTCCTTCTAAGCTCTAAACTACTATCTATAAGCCTAACTCTTTCCTTCTAAGCTCTAAACTACTATCTTTAAGCCTAACACTTTTCTTCAAAGCTCTAACTACTATCTATAAGCTTAACTCTTTCCTTCTAAGCTCTAAACTACTATCTATAAGCCTAACTCTTTCCTTCTAAGCTGTAAACTACTATCTATAAGCCTAACTCTTTCCTTCAAAGCTCTAAACTACTATCTATAAGCCTAACTCTTTCCTTCTAAGCTCTAAATACTATCTAAAGCCTAACTCCTTCCTTCTAATCTCTAAACTACTATCTATAAGCCCTAACTCCTACCTTCTATGCTCTAAACTACTATCTATAAGCCTAAATCTTTCCTTTTCTAACCATTAAACTACTATCTATAAGCCTAACTCTTTCCTTCTAAGCTCTAAACTACTAATCGATAAGCCTAACTCTTTCCTTCTAAGCTCTAAACTACTATCTATAAGCCTAACTCCTTCCTTCTAAGCTTTAAGCTACTATCTATAAGCCTAAATCATTTCTTTCTAAGCATTAAACTACTATCTATAAGCAAAACTCTTTCCTTCTAAGCTCTAAACTACTATCTATAAGCTTAACTCTTTCCTTCTAAGCTCTAAACTACTATCTATAAGCCTAAATCCTTCCTTCTAAGCTCTCAGCTACTATCTATAAGCCTAACTCTTTCCTTCTAAGCTCTAAACTATTATCTATAAGCTTAACTCTTTCCTTCTAAGCTCTAAACTACTATCTATAAGCCCTAACTCTTTCCTTCTAAGCTCTAAACCAACTATCTATAAGGCCTAACTCTTTCCTTCTAAGCTTTTTAAACTACTATCTATAAGCCTAACTCTTTCCGTCTAAGCTCTAAACTACTATCTTTAAGCCTAACTCTTTTCTTCTAAGCTCTAAACTACTAATCTATAAGCCTAAATCTTTCCTTTCTAAGCATTTAAACTACTATCTATAAGCCTAACTCTTTCCTTCTAAGTTCTAAACTACTATCTATAAGCCTAACTCTTTCCTTCTAAGCTCTAAACTATTATCTACAAGCCTAACTCCTTCCTTCTAACCTCTAAACTACTATCTATAAGCCTAACTCTTTTCTTCTAAGCTCTAAACTACTATCTATAAGCCTAACTCTTTCCTTCGGAGCTCTAAACTACTTTGTATAAGCCTAACACTTTTCTTCTAAGCTCTAAACTACTATCTATAAGCCTAACTCTTTCCTTCAAAGCTCTAAACTAATATCTATAAGCCTAACTCTTTCCTTCTAAGCTCTAAACTACTTATCTATAAACCTAACTCGTTCCAATCCTAAGCACTAAACTACTATCTTTAAGCCTAACTCCTTCCTTTCTAAGCTCTAAACTACTATCTATCTATAAGCCTAACTCCTTCCTTCTAAGCTCTAAACTACTATCTATAAGCCTAAATCTTTCCTTTCTAAGCATTAAACTACTATATATAAGCCTAACTCTTTCCTTCTAAGCTCTAAACTACTATCTATAAGCCTAACTCTTTCCTTCTAAGCTTTAAACTACTATCTATAAGCCTAACTCCTTCCCTTCTAAGCTCTAAACTACTATCTATAAGCCTAACTCTTTCCTTCTAAGCTCTAAACTACTATCTATAAGCCTAACTCTTTCCTTCTAAGCTCTAAACTACTATCTTTAAGCCTAACACTTTTCTTCAAAGCTCTAAACTACTATCTATAAGCTTAACTCTTTCCCTTCTAAGCTCTAAAAACTATCTATAAGCCCTAATCTTTCCTTCTAAGCTGTAAACTACTATCTATAAGCTAACTCTTTCCTTCAAAGCTCTAAACTACTATCTATAAGCCTAACTCTTTCCTTCTAAGCTCTAAACTACTATCTAAAGCCTAACTCCTTCCTTCTAATCTCTAAACTACTATCTATAAGCCCTAACTCTTTCCTTCTAAGCTGTAAACTACTATCTATAAGCCTAACTCTTTCCTTCTAAGCTCTAAACTACTATCTATAAGCCTAACTCTTCCTTCTAAGCTCTAAACTACTATCTATAAGCCTAACTCTTTCCTTCTAAGCTCTAAACTACTATCTATAAGCCTAACTCCTTCCTTCTAAGCTCTAAACTACTATCTATAAGCCTAACTCTTTCCTTCTAAGCTGTAAACTACTATCTATAAGCCTAACTCTTTCCTTCTAAGCTCTAAACTACTATCTATAAGGCGAACTCTTTCCTTCTAAGCTCTAAACTACTATCTATAGCCTAACTCCTTCCTTCTAATCTCTAAACTACTATCTATAAGCCTAACTCTTACCTTTCTATCTACTATCTATAAGCCTAAATCTTTCCTTTCTAAGCATTAAACTACTATCTATAAGCTAACTCTTTCCTTCTAAGCTCTAAACTACTATCGACAGGCCTAACTCTTTCCTTCTAAGCTCTAAACTACTATCTATAAGCCTAACTCCTTCCTTCTAAGCTTAAGCTACTATCTATAAGCCTAAATCATTCCTTTCCAAGCATTAAACTACTATCTATAAGCTAAACTCTTTCCTCTCTAAGCTCCAAACAACTATGTATAAACTTCACTCTTTCCTTCTAAGCTCTAAACTATATCTATAAGCCTAAATCTTTCCTTTCTAACCATTAAACTACTATCTATAAGCCTAACTCCTTGCTTCTAAGCTCTAAATTACTATCTATAAGCCTAAATCTTTCCTTTCTAAGCATTTAAACTACTATCTATAAGCCTAAATCTTTCCTTCTAAGCATTAAACTACTATCTATAAGCCTAACTCTTTCCTTCTAAGCTCTAAACTACTACCTATAAGCCTAACTCCATCCTTCTAAGCTCAAAACTACTATCTATAAGCCAACTCTTTGCTTCTAAGCTCCTAAACTACTATCTATAAGCCTAACTCTTTCCCTTCTAAGCTCTAAACTACTATCTTTAAGCCTAACTCTTTCTTTCGAAGCTCTAAACTACTATCTATAAGCTTAACTCTTTCCTTCTAAGCTCTAAACTACTATCTATAAGCCTAACTCTTTCCTTCTAAGCTGTAAAACTACTATTATAAGTCTAACTCTTTCCTTCTAAGCTCTAAACTACTATCTATAAGGCGAACTCTTTCCTTCTAAGCTCTAAATACTATCTATAGCCTAACTCCTTCCTTCTAATCTCTAAACTACTATCTATAAGCCTAACTCCTACCTTTCTAAACTACTATCTATAAGCCTAAAATCTTTCCTTTCTAAGCATTAAACTACTATCTATAAGCCTAACTCTTTCCTTCTAAGCTCTAAACTACTATCGATAGGCCTAACTCATTCCTTCTAAGCTTAAACTACTATCTATAAGCCTAACTCCTTCCTTCTAAGCTCTTAGCTACTATCTATAAGCCTAAATCATTCCTTTCCAAGCATTAAACTACTAATCTATAAGCCTAACTCTTTCATCTAAGCTCCAAACTACTATCTATAAGCTTCACTCTTTCCTTCTAAGCTCTAAACTACTATCTATAAGCCTAACTCCTTCCTTCTAAGCTCTAAACTACTATCTATAAGCCTAACTCTTTCCTTTCTAAGCTTTAAACTACTATCTACAAGCCTAACTCTTTTCGTCTAAGCACTAAACTACTATCCTTTAAGCCTAACTCTTTTCTTCTAAGCTCTAAACTACTATCTATAAGCCTAAATCTTTCCTTTCTAAGCATTAAACTACTATCTATAAGCCTAACTCTTTCCTTCTAAGTTCTAAACTACTATCTATAAGCCTAACTCTTTCCTTCTAAGCTCTAAACTATTATCTACAAGCCTAACTCCTTCCTTCTAACCTCTAAACTACTATCTATAAGCCTAACTCTTTTCTTCTAAGCTCTAAAACTACTATCTATAAGCCTAACTCTTTCCTTCGGAGCTCTAAACTACTTTGTATAAGCCTAACCACTTTTCTTCTAAGCTCTAAACTACTATCTATAAGCCTAACTCTTTCCTTCAAAGCTCTAAACTAATATCTATAAGCCTAACTCTTTCCTTCTAAGCTCTAAATACTATCTATAAACCTAACTCGTTCCATCTAAGCACTAAACTACTATCTTTAAGCCTAACTCCTTCTTTCTAAGCTCTAAACTACTATCTATAAGCCTAACTCCTTCCTCTAAGCTCTAAACTACTATCTATAAGCCTAATCTTTCCTTTCTAAGCATTAAACTACTATATATAAGCCTAACTCTTTCCTTCTAAGCTCTAAACTACTATCTATAAGCCTAACTCTTTCCTTCTAAGCTTTTAAACTACTATCTATAAGCCTAACTCCTTCCTTCTAAGCTCTAAACTACTATCTATAAGCCTAACTCTTTCCTTCTAAGCTCTAAACTACATATCTATAACGCCTAACTCTTTCCTTCTAAGCTCTAAAACTACTATCTTTAAGCCTAACACTTTTCTTCAAAGCTCTAAACTACTATCTATAAGCTTAACTCTTTCCTTCTAAGCTCTAAACTACTATCTATAAGCCTAACTCTCTCTTCTAAGCTGTAAACTACTATCTATAAGCCTAACTCTTTCCTTCAAAGCTCTAAACTACTATCTATAAGCCTAACTCTTTCCTTCTAAGCTCTAAAACTACTATCTAAAGCCTAACTCCTTCCTTCTAATCTCTAAACTACTATCTATAAGCCTAACTCCTACCTTCTATGCTCTAAACTACTATCTATAAGCCTAAATCTTTCCTTTCTAACATTAAACTACTATCTATAAGCCTAACTCCTTTCCTTCTAAGCTCTAAACTACTATCGATAAGCCTAACTCTTTCCTTCTAAGCTCTAAACTACTATCTATAAGCCTAACTCCTTCCTTCTAAGCTTTAAGCTACTATCTATAAGCCTAAATCATTTCTTTCTAAGCATTAAACTACTATCTATAAGCCAAACTCTTTCCTTCTAAGCTTAAACTACTATCTATAAGCTTAACTCTTTCCTTCTAAGCTCTAAACTACTATCTATAAGCCTAAATCCTTCCCTTCTAAGCTCTCAGCTACTATATCTATAAGCCTAACTCTTTCCTTCTAAGCTCTAAACTATTATCTATAAGCTTAACTCTTTCCTTCTAAGCTCTAAACTAACTATCTATAAGCCTAACTCTTTCCTTCTAAGCTCTAAACAACTATCTATAAGCCTAAACTCTTTCCTTCTAAGCTTTAAACTACTATCTATAAGCCTAACTCTTTCGTCTAAGCTCTAAACTACTATCTTTAAGCCTAACTCTTTTCTTCTAAGCTCTAAACTACTATCTATAAGCCTAAATCTTTCCTTTCTAAGCATTAAACTACTATCTATAAGCCTAACTCTTTCCTTCTAAGTTCTAACTACTATCTATAAGCCTAACTCTTTCCTTCTAAGCTCTAAAATATTATCTACAAGCCTAACTCCCTTCCTTCTAACCTCTAAACTACTATCTATAAGCCCTCAACTCCTTTTCTTCTAAGCTCTAAACTACTATCTATAAGCCTAACTCTTTCCTTCGGAGCTCTAAACTACTTTGTATAAGCCTAAACCACTTTTCTTCTAAGCTCTAAACTACTATCTATAAGCCTAACTCTTTCCTTCAAAGCTCTAAACTAATATCTATAAGCCCTAACTCTTTCCT
>NC_080056.1:25154058-25191558 GCF_026212465.1 Amaranthus tricolor | reverse complement strand
TTAAGTCCACTAATATTATTATACATGGAAATCTATCTTAAAACATGACATGTGTCATTTTCCAAGATATTTATTAAACAGTATCTTCTGTTTAGGAATTAAGTTATTTTGCAGATTTTCTGTCAATTAGAATATATACAAAAAAGAGTCCCCTTCTCTCTAGGATTTAGGGTTTCTCTCTCTAGGTTTCCCTAAACTTGTTCCCCTTCTTTTAGTGTTTCTGTCCTGCCTCCTGGCAGTTTTTTTGGTGTTCTTCCCAATATGGCGGATGACATCACGGATAAATGTTCACGGTTACAACTTAGACCCGATAGTGATGATGTCTTAGATTTTAGTGCTGATAATTTAGAAGATAATGATGTGAAAATAGGGTGATGATTGGTGGGTAAACTTCTCACTAAAAAACCCATTAATATCGATGACCTAAAACGAACCATGAATATAGTATGGAATCTCGAAAATTGGAAAAACATAAGTGAAAAAGTAAAAAAAAAATAACAAAATAAACTAAGAATCAAACTTATTCCAAAAGTAAGCGTGAATTTCCCAAACCTGAGGCTTGGGCTGTTCGCAGTTAGTAACTGCGAACAGGTCAAAAAAGACAAAATAAATGTTCGCACTTACTAACTGCGAACAGAAAAAAAGACAAAATAGTTGTTCGCACTTACTAACTGCGAACAGCTATTTGACCTAAAAAAAAAAAAAAAAAAAAATTTGTTCGCAGTTAGTAAGTGCGAATAGTTATTTTGTCTTTTTTGACTTGTTCGTAGTTACTAACTGCGAACAGCCCCAAACCTCAGGTTTGGGAAATTCACGCTTACTTTTGGAATAAGTTTGATTCTTAGTTTATTTTGTTATTTTTTTTTTATTTTTTCACTTATGTTTTTCCAATTTCCTGGAATCTCAAGGAGAGTGTCATTATCAGGCCCATGGATTCAAATATCTGAATCTTATAATTCTTACATTGAAAGGATAAAGAAAGGGTCATGGAAGGACGCCCGCAGTGTTTTGAACAACAGTTACTTCTCTTACAAGAAATCTCCAATGATACTGTACCTTCGGAGGTAATCCTTAATTTTTCTCCTTTTTGGGTCCGCCTTTACAATTTACCGTTCGGCTTTCGATCTGTCGAGAGGGTGCGTAGCATAGCAGCGGCCATTGGAGAGGTCCTTGAGGTGGAAGATGATTTATTGGAAATTGACCCTTACCGTAGAGTTAGGTTTATGATAGATGTCAAATAACCATTAAAATGCACCTAAAAAATTCGAGTGAAAGGAAACCAAATTGTGAACATTTGTTTGAAATATGAACGGTTACCTCACTTTTGCTTCTTATGTGGTCTCATGAGTCACACGGAGAGGGACTGTAGAGTGGTGTCGGATGAAGATCGAGAGGTGGGTAACCGATGGAGTTTGGACATTAAAGCTTCACCATGAAAAGGTTTTAAGTAAGAATAAAGAGGAAGTGGATGCTCTCAAGGGGAAGGGTCGCACACTCTTTACACCCAGACCTCCTAATAATCTGAAACCCTTGGCCCCACGCAATGATTACAATGGAGTGACGTAAGAACAGGTTCCACGTAGTTTGGTAATTGCTGATTAGGGGGATGTTAGTGGGGAAAATGTTGTGGTTAATAAGGGCACTAATGAGTTAGTTGATGTTAACAATAGTGGCGATAAAAGGACGTGTGTTTCCCCAGGCCAGGCTATCGATTGGGAGACACGTGCGAAAAGTCTATTGAAAGGAGTGAGGCGTTAGCTTAGGAATGGCAATGGGTCGGACTCGGCTCGGACTATCTACCCTCCGACTTTGCTCCGGATAAATCTCGGACTATTTTTTTCAGTCCACCTCCACTCGGAGTCGGATTATGCATACTTCAACATTGCTCCGACTCGGATTCTCGGACCTCCGGCGGAGTTCGGATTATTGTCAAGATTTATTCTTATCGATACTATATTAATGATTTTAAAGCACGAAAAAATTGATATAGATTAGTCTTTAATTACAACCTAACAAAGAAATTATGTCTTTCAAAAACAACTTAATAAGAAAAATTAGTCTTACAATTACAATAAACAAAGATTCAATCACTCAAAAAACATAAACAAAGAAAAAATCAAGAAACAACATTCTAATAAAATTCAAGAATCAAAATTAAGAATAAAGATTAGAACAACAAGATTAAGAATTTAAGATTAAGATTAAGATTACAATTAAGAGTGAAAATACCTAAAAAAAATAAAAAAATTTGTAAAGAGGAGTAGAAGAGGAGTAGAGTACAATCGAATTGCGGCCCTGCGGGAAGATTAGGTCAGAAAACAATTAGAAATGTGAGGAGTGAAGTATTGTTAGGTTTAGTTTTTTTTTTCTTTTTTTTTTTATACTTTTAATGAAGGGCTAAGATTGAAACAATTTTGAAATCAATGGTTAAAATCCAAAATTCATGTGGCATTCATAGTTGTATGTAATTGGTTATTGAAAGTTTTTAAGGATAGATGAGGTGGACATTATCAAAACCATTTATTCATCCACCTTACCCATCATCAATGACTTAAATTTAATTAATGGTAAATACTATTTTAATAAATATTTTCTTAAAAAAGCTAATTAGCAATAAAATTGAATAATAATTATTTTGATAAGTTTTGAATAATAATTAGCAATAACAATTACCAATAAAATTGAATAATAATAATAATCATCAACATTCAAAACTATGTAAGACTGTAAGTATATAATAATCTAATCGATTGTTTTGATAAGTTTCATTCACTCAACTTGATCAAACTTACAATATTCAATCTGACTTACAATGTAACGACATAGCTTCAAGTCTATATTAGACAAGTTCCAATTAAATCTTTATTAAACGATCGATTAAGTATCTAATTGATTAATATTAATTAATATATAAACTCATACTATATTTCTAATAGTTTATTTTAGTTAGTTTTAGGTTTCATTCTACTTAAAAAACTTCAAAACTATGTAAGACTGTAAGTCTATAATATTCTAATCGATTGTTTTGATAAGTTTCATTCACTCAACTTGATTAAACTTACAATATTCAATTTCACTTACAATGTAATTAGTCAATCAAATAGTTAGATGTCAAGTTTGCAATTTTGGTTAGAATAAACTTATTTTCATATAATGTTCAAATTTTTCAAAATATAAAAATGCCTTAAATTAAAAGTTGAGTCGGATATCGGGTCGAATCGGGTCGAGTCGGAGTCGGAGTTGGAGTCGGAGTCGGAGTCGGAGTCGGAGTCGGTCGGATTATCGGATTTTTTATGAGGTCCAGCTCCGGTCCAACTCTAAATCGGACTCGGATTATATAATCGGATTCGGAGTCGGATATTTTCCGCCTCGGAGTCGAATCGGATTAAAATCCTCGGATCGAGTCGGATTAGGGGCGGATTCGGACTGAATTGCCATCCCTACGTTAGCTCAACTATTTTGGCTTCTTCCACTCAAATCATTGCAGCCCATGGTGAAAATATTACTGAGAACAAGCTTGTTTTTTATATGGGGTGTAGCTCCTTTGAGGTTCGAAGAATAAGCTAGAACAAAAAGAAGATTGTGAAGCTCCTTTATAAAATACCCCCAAGCAAGACTATTAGTTGGAGTTCGATCCTTGAACCAGATAAGGAAGGCAACCTCAGTAAACGCAAAGCAACAAACGAGGATGTGATCATGGAGGATGCAGAAACAGATGGTAGGAAAATCAAAAGAGTTGATGTGGGGTACAATGAAGCTGTTGAGCTAGTAGCGAGCATTGGGGACTCTCCACCGCGCGAACAACAATGAAAATTTTGAGTTGGAATTGTCAAGGGTTAGCCAATACCTTGACAGTTAAAGCCTTAAAACATTGGTGTTGGCAGGAACGTCCGGATTTTGTATTCGTTATGGAAACTATGATAGCTAAGGAGAAGTTAGATGTTGCTAGAGTAGGTTGTGGGTTCAATTATGGCTTTTACTTCAGTAGTGTAGAGAACTCAGGGGGTTTAGGTCTGTGGTGGAATGGTGTTGACGTTGCTCTTCTTCACATCATGATTGAAGTTACGGAACCTGACGTGGTCAATAAATGGTTCGCTTGTGGGATCTATGGATGGGCCGATTGTGCAGAAAAGTACAAGACTTGGGATCTGATCCGTTCTCGTCAAGGTTGAGCTCAAGGCCCTTGTGCCTTTTTTGGTGACTTTAATGAGATTTTGAGCTCGGGTGAGAAATTGGGTGGCGTAGCTCGAAGTGAGAGGGATATGCAGGCTTTCTATAACTATGTGGACGATTGTGGGCTAAAAGACCTAGGTTTTAGGGGAAGCAGGTTTACTTGAAGTAGGGGAAATAATCCAGACAATCATGTTAAGGAGAGGTAAGATAGGTTTTTTGCTATAACGAACTGGTTCGACATCTATCTAGTATTTGATGTTCGCCATCTTCCTATGTACAAATCGGATCATTCGCCTATTTTGCTTCAAGCCGGTTCCTCTCCACATGAGGAAGGTGTAACCAAACCTTTCAAGTTCGAATCATTATGGTTGTCAAATGAGGATTGCAAAAAGGTAGTTGATGATGCATGGTTGGCTAGACCTAGTGAGGATATTCAATTCAGAATCGCAGAGTGTGCAAATAACCTTGCTGAGTGGGCTAAGAGTACTTTTGGGGCTATTTGTAAGAAGATTAAGAAAGCTAAACGAAGCCTCTCCAAACTCCAGAATTGTGTGCCTGATGCAAATGTCCTTTAATCATGCAAAGCTCTCAGTAATGAACTCGACACCTTGCACCGCCTTGAGGAATCCTACTGGTTTCTTAGGGCCCGCTCAAATGAGTTGAAGGATGGTGACAAGAACACGAAATATTTTCATCATAAATCAAGCTCTAGAAGAAGGAGAAATCTAATTAAGGGGTTGACTGATAACAACGGTGTGTGGAAATCTGATCCAACAGCTATGCAAAGTATCATTGCAGACTACTTCTCCCAAATTTTTGATGCTGAGCTATCTGATGATGCAAATACTGCTTTGGGTGGTCTATCTCGCAAAGTATTGGAGGAGATGAATGAGACCCTTGATAGAGCTCCTTCTGACACAAAGATTAAGGATGCTTTATTTCAAATGCACCCAACTAAAGCTCCTGGCCCAGGTGGTTTTCATGCACTCTTCTTCCAAACATTCTGGTCCACTGTGGGTGAGGATGTTATTTCTTTTGTGAAGTCTTGGTGGTATGGCACAGCCTCGTTAGAAGGGATCAACAAAACCTGCATCTCTTTAATCCCTAAATGCAAACACCTGAAATTTATTACTGAGTTTCGTCCTATTAACTGTTACAATGTGCTTTATAAGATCATTTCTAAAGTGATGGCTAACAAATTAAAACCCTTCTTGGGTGACATTATCTCTTTTAATCAATCAGCTTTCATCTGGAAGCGGTCGATCACGGATAGTGCCTCAATCGCTTTTGAATTCTTCCACTCCATGAAGCGCAAAGTCTCATCTTCTAAAGGTTGTTTTGCTCTTAAACTTGATATGAGTAAAGCCTATGATAGGGTGGAATGGGGTTTTCTTGAAAAGGTCAAGTGGCGTATGGGTTTTAGTGATGATTGGGTTAGAAGGATTATGGATTGCATATCAAGTGTGTCCTTCAGTTTCAAGCTCAATGGCAATATTTTTGGCGACCTGAAGCCTTCGAGGGGTCTTCGGTAGGGTGATCCTATCTCTCCATATCTTTTTCTTATATGTGTGGAGGCGTATTCCTCCCTTCTTTCTAGAGCTGCTGATCGAAAAGAAATTCATAGTGCTCGAGTCTGTCGAAGGGCCCCTGTTATCTCTCATTTATTCTTCGCTGATAATAGTATTATTTTTGCTAACGCGTCCATGCAGGAATGCTCTAAATTAGCCGAAATCATTGGCATTTATAAATGAGCTTCTGGCCAAAAGGTGAACTACGACATGACGCAAATATCTTTTAGCAAGAATGTACCGTCAGATTTGAGGATGGAAATCACAAATCACCTGGGGGTTGCTGTAGTCGATAGACATGAAAAATATCTGGGCCTCCCTACCATTGTCGGAAAATCAAAGAAGGTGGTCTTTGCAAGCATCAAGGAGCGAATATGGAAGAAACTTCAAGGATGGAAGGAAAAGTTCTTATCTCGTGCCGGTAAGGAAGTTCTCATTAAAGCCGTTATTCAAGCTATTCCTACTTATCTTATGTGTATCTTTCGCATCTCGGACAGAGTCATTAATGAGATTAACTCCATGATAGCTAAATTCTGGTGGGGTTCAGAGACTGTAAGGTCGAAAATGCATTGGCATAGTTGGTCTCATATGTGTCTCCCTAAAAGCAAGGGTGGTATAGGGTTTAGGGATATCCGAGTCTTTAATTCTGCGCTCCTAGCAAAACAGAATTGGCGGATTCATAATGGTGAGTGCCCCCTTCTAGCGGCCATTCTTAAAGCTAGATACTTTAAACATTCAGATGTTCATGATGCTAATCGGGGCTTTGACCCTAGCTATACTTGGAGGAGTTTGTGGGGATCATAATCTCTCTTTTTGGAGGGGTTAGCATGGAGGGTTGGCAATGGTCTCTCGATTAATCCATGGACGGATAAGTGGATTACGGGGAATGGTGTTGCTCGTGGTCTTAGTAGTGATGCTGCTGATGATAATTTGCTTCGGGTTAGTGACCTCATTGACTTCAACCAGGGCTGCTGAAAAGTAGATACCATTACACATGTTGTGGATGATGAGGTTCGAGATGCAATCTTGAGTATTCTAGATGCATACTAAAGAAGGCATATACACAGTGAAGTCAGGTAACTGGTTGGTTTGGCTACATGGGAATTATCATATAGCCATCGCTCCTCCTGGGTGTGTTGATGGCTTTTGGAATAAATTGTGGAACCTAGGGTTTCCTCCTAAACTCCACCACTTCCTATAGAGAGGTTGTAAAGGAAGTCTTGCCGTCAATGAAGAACGTCACCGTAGACACATAGCTCCATCTCCAGTTTGTGGTAGGTGCAACATGGGTATTGAATCAATTTGTCATGCTCTAGTGGATTGTCGTGCTAATGTAGAGGTTTGGACTAACCACCCGATTGGCCCTCCTGCTCCAGAATGCTCCCCGCTCTTCTTTCCATGCTCTTTTTGGTTGGCTTATGGAAAACGTGTCTAGGGAGCTGGTTATCCACTCCAGCCACATCTTGTTGGGCCATCTGGTTTGTTCGAAATCAATTTGCTATCAAGGGCTCTTCTCTGAATGTTGTCGAGATAGTTACTCAATTTACCACGATGGTTCATGATTATGCCTCTTATGCATCCAAAGTGTTTTCTGTTCTTGCAATCCCCCTTAAGCTATGCCTAGCCAATGATCTCCTCTAGAAGAAAACTGGGTCAAGATCAACGTCAATGTTCATGTGGCAATGGAGGCGAATAGAGGCCTGGGTGCGGTTATTCGTGACAGCAATGGGACTCTCCTGACTGCTGCTGTGAAGAGGGTGAACGCGCTTTGGCCTCCTGACATTAGTGAACTCGCTGTAGCAGTGTACGGTATTGAGCTAGCCATTTTCTTGGGGTACATTCATGTCTATTTGGAAGGGGATAATGAAAATGTGTGGAAGAGTATCAAAAACAAACTGCTTGGATGCTTACCTTTCTTCCTGCTGCTTGACCGATTACATCATCTATTTTTGTCTCTCTTTGGTTTCAATTGTAGTTTTGTTCGTTGTTGTGGTAATACCGCGGCTCATATGGTAGCTCGTTGGAATTCGGGCTCTTTTGGGGAGACTATCTATATGTATCCTTTTCCCCAAAGCCTTGAAACTCTGGTTTCACTTGCTCTAATATAATTGCCGCAGGTGTTATTCAAAAAAAAAAAAAAGAAATACATACAAACATATATTCTTGAATCTATTATTTTAGGCGTTAAGATAGAAATTAAGTAATAATACAAGTAAGAAAAATAAGTCAACTAATATTATTACACTTGACAATCTATCTTAGAACATGGCATGTATCATATTATGATGATAATTTAAATGAATATATTTTTCAAAAATACGTTCTTAATTATGTATAAATCATATTTTTGTTAAAAATTAATTTATTTAAGATTCTTACTTAGATATAATGAATTATTGTAATAATATTTACTAACCTAATTTAAATTTAAATCTATTTAGGAAAATATATTGCGCAATCAATTATAGTTTTATCAAATTAATACTTTTGGCAAAACCCTAAGAAGTCGACATGCGTTATTGTTCAATTCTTTTATTAGTATTTATTATTTATGATTATGATGATAATTTAAATTAATATATTTTTAAAAATAATTCCTTAGTTACGTATAAATCATATATTTTAAAAAAATTAACTTATTTAAGATTCTTACTTAGATATAATGAATTAATGTAATAATATTTACTTACCTAATTTAAATTTAAATCTATTTAGAAAAATATATTGCGCAATCAATTATAGTTTTATCAAATTAATACTTTTGGGAAAACCCTAAGAAGTCGCCATGTGTTGTTGTCCAGTTCTTTTATTAGTATTTATTATTAATTATTAATTATTAATTATTAATGTAATAATATTTTCTTACCGAATTTAAATTTAAATTTATTTAGGAAAATATAGTGCTCAATCAATTATAGTTTTATCAAATTCATACTATTGGCAAAACCCTAAGAAGTCACCATGTGTTATTGTCCAGTTCTTTTATTAGTATTTATTATTATTATTATTATTATTATTATTATTATTATTATTATTATTATTATTATTATTATTATTATTATTATATACTTTTGGCAAAACTCTAAGAAGTCGCCATGTGTTATTGTCCAGTTCTTTTATTAGTATTTGTTATATTATATTATTGGCAAAACTCTAACAAATCGCCATGTGTTATTTTCTAGTTCTTTTGTTAATATTTATTCTGTTATTAGTATTTATTCTTATTTAGATATAAAGAATTAATGCAATAATATTTACTTACCTTATTTAGCTTTAAATTTATTTAGGAAAATATATTGTGCAATCAATTATATTCCTACCAAACTAATATATTTGGCAAAACTCTAAGAAATATCTATGTGTTAATTTTCAGTTCTTTTATTAGTATTCATGATCATGATGCTTTTATTAGTATTTATTCTTATTTAGATATAAAGAATTAATGTAATAATATTTACTTATTTTATTTAACTTTAAATTTATTTAGGAAAATATATATTGCGCAATCAATTATATTCCTATCAAATTAATACATTTGGCAAAATTCTAAGTAAGAACCGCTTCTAAGAACGCGTAGGAGCTTACGGAATAATTATATAGGCTTGGAGTCGAGGTATGTCACAAGTTGGGAAAGTTGGGAAAGTTTGTAGATAAACTTGTTTTTTTAAAAAAAAAAATAAAATTCCCAAAGAGAAGTTCTTAAATCTTGAAAAATAATGTCAAAATGATAAATTTGAGTATGGAATAATTTATTACATGTATTATTATTGTGGGCATCATGCATGTTGATTTTATAAATTATTGTATGTGTAAAGACATGTTTAACACTACTTTGTGAAAGTTATTGTGATGGAAATGATTATATGAATTTGAAAATATTTGAAATTCATTTTAAAAGAAATTTCCAGTAGCTATATGTTAAGAAAATTTCTTGGATACTTTTTGTTGAGATTATTCGTTATAAATTGATATTTTAATGGATTTTAAGGTGTTAAATACTCTTAATATAAAACATGGTATTAGATGAACTCTTCATCATCAAAAATAATTAATAAAAACATATTATAATGTCTCCAACAAGATTTGGCCATAATATATTTAGTTTGGAATTTTTTTTATGATTTTTGAATAATCGTTAAATTGTTTAACGGTAAATTGTAAAATGGTAAAATATAAAATATAAAATAATTACCAAACAAAGACATATGGACTTGAAATTTTTATCACATACTCATATGGACAGTAGGTAAAATTGGTAAACGTTTGGGAAGGTTTCGTTGACAATTTAAGGACCTTAATAATTTTTACTCGATTAATAATAATCGGTAAGTTTGAAGACGGTAAAATATAAAATAAATACTAAATGACGTCTTTTGGACATGAAAATTTTATGAGACACTTATATAAATAGTAGATACATGTTCAAAAATTTATATGGATTTTCGTGATCATATATGGACTTAAATAAATTTTATTCGGTTTATCGGTAAAATAACGATATTAAGTATTAAAAATACCCCACATGATTTTTAATGGTTATTTAAAATTTTATACCCCTTAAAATAGCTTCTGGAATATCATATAATTTTTATAATATTTTATTCGGACTCAAATAATTTTAAACCTATTTTATTCTATTTATCGATAAAATGTCTATACAAAATAATAAAACATCATACATGAGTTTTATAAGTTCAAATGGCCCAATAAACATGTTATATGACTTCTGAAACTTCGGTATAATTTTATAAAATAAATTATTAATTATTTACTAATTTATCAAATTAATAGAAAATGTTTATTTATTAAAAAGTGTAATATTGTTAATTAAATTTGGGTAAAAATAGACCTATATAAAAAAATTTATAATTATATTAATAACCTACTGCTTCATAGTATAAATTAAGTTTAAATTAGATGGTTTATAAATTTTACGGATTTAAAACACCATTTAAATAACGGTAAATACCCAAATTGTCGAAAATAATTGTAAGATCGTTATAAGTTCGCATAACCAATTATAATCTGATGGGACAACCTTAAATTCATTTTAAATAAGGTATTATAATGACTTGATTAATTTGGGCCTTGTTGGAGAATTAATATGTACTTTGTAAATCAATTATCGATTTTATTACCGGCAAAACTATCTCGTATTTAAGAAAATAGTGTTTTATGAAATCTTCTGTTGTAATGATTTTATAGACTTATGAATCATATTCTAGTTGTTTTGAATGAATTTCAAAACCCTTTTAAGTTATATTTACTTTAAGAAAGATTGAAATGAAACAATTTAGTGGTTTCCTTAAAAAAAATCGTATTGAACTTTAATCACTTTTTGTTACGATGCATTTTCATACATGCTAGTGATGCCCCAATATAATACAAAGGTTATGTTTAATGATATGATTATGCTAAGCATGTTTTACCCATGTGGGAAATATTATGATTTGATTTTGCTAAGTCGCAAATAAAGTATGTTTTGCTATGTGCAAATAATAGATGTTTATCATATGGAAAAAGTTAATATTTTTGACTTTCAAATGCTATTAAAATTACAAGATATATATTATGTACAAAAAAATATTTTAGCCTAAATGGCGGGTACATATGCCACAGCAAATGTTGTGTGCATGATTAAACGGTTCACCAATGCTGAGCGCGTATTGTTCACAATACCATTGTGTTAAACTTGCCGGACATGCCGCGGACGATAGACCGACTACCAAACGAGTCACAGGATGACTCACAGAGTACCCATGTAAACTTATGATGAGTTTGAAATTGATTTGGATCTATTGAGATCTTATGATTTATGATGAAAAATGAGAATTTGAAATTACTATAGAGCCATTGAACTGGATTTGAATCATAATATGATTTATCAAATGAAAAAGCATATTTCAAAATGAATTTACTCAAATAAAAAAAAAAGATTTTAATAAATTGTTTGACGGACACCAGTGTTTTTATACTCAGCCTTTTTGCTGATACTATACTATGTATGTTTTTCCAATGGTTTTATTTTTAGAGTAAACCGCTATGGCACCTCGACGGAGAATGGATATGCGAGCGGAAGTTGAACCCGAGTTGGAGTATGACTCCCTTTTTGTTTAGATCTCTTTATTGTATTTGAGAGACTATTAGTTTAGATTTAGACTATTTTAAGGATGTAATTTGAACTTTGGACTTATTTCGATTTGGTTGTAATTTTCCTATATTTTGGACAGTTAAGACTTCCGTTATATTGCTTTGGTTTGGTTCAAGTATTATACTTGAATATTGGTTTGACCTTTAAGTAACCCCTTAATTGTGTTGGCAAAAGTAAGTTTCCGCTTGATTAATACTAAATTCCAGTTAGTGTTTGCCTTCATAATTCGACGCGGTTACAGTAGCCATGTGTTATTTTTCAGTTCTTTTATTAGTATTCATGTTTAATGCATTTGGCAAAACTCTAAAAAGTCACCGTGTGTTATTTTTCAATTTTTTTATTTGTATTTATCATTTATGATTATGATTTCAAACTAATTTGTTTGGTTTGTTTTAACCTTATTCAAACAATTCAAATACATATTTTTAAAAAATAACTTTTCTTTGTGTATAATTTTTTTTGAAGCAATTAATCTCTTAAAGATTCTTATTTTCATATAAAGAATTAATGTAATGGAATCTTTTAAATACTTATTATATTTAGTTTTAAATTTATTTAGGGAAATAAATTTTCCTACAGTCAATTATAGTCTTACTAAACTAATACATTTGACAAAGCTCTTAGAAGTCATCATTTGTTATCTTTCAACTCTTTTTATCAATACTAATATAGAAACTCGTGCAATTTACAAATTTTTAGTGTAAATATATGTATCAATATAAATTTTAATGGAGATGCCATTACATGTATTCAGTATAAAATTATAATATTCTTATAAAATAAATAGAGAATTTCAAAATGTTTAGTGCTTTTAATGAAAACAATCTGGATATTCATATAAGTATTATTAAAGTTCTCATACTTTTTAAGACAAATCTAAGTAATCTTCCAACTATGTTATCATAATGATTTTTTGTCATTTTCCAAATAATTTTTTATTATCAAGTATCTTTTTTTTTGTTGATTAAATATTTTGAAAATTAAAATTTTAATGAATAAACTATATTAATTAGCAAATACTTAAACATGAAAAAACAAATATATATTATAAGAAACTTTAATTGGAAATCTTATAAAGCTTTTAAATTCAAAATTATAATATTCGAAGAAAATTTAAATGAACATATCTTATTATGATATACTACTCATATATTAAGAAATAAGTTGAGGTTAACTTTTGTAAGAATTATTTTATATGACAAATCATTATGAGAATGTCATGTGAAATTTTACAATATTTTTAAATGAATTAACTTTCGTAAGAAATAAGTTGAGGTTAACTTACGTATAAATTATATTTTTTTTAAAATTAATTTATTTAAGATTCTTATTTAGATATAAAAAAATAATGTAAAAATATTTACTTGACTAATTTAACTTTAAATTTATTTAGGAGAATAAATTGCCACGCAATTAATTATAGTCCTATCAAATTTATATATTTGGCAAAATTTTAATAAGTCGTCATATATTATTTTCCAATCCTTTTATTAGTATTTATTATGATTATGATCATAATTGATGTTATTTTTCTGTTGAAAACTATCTTTAGTTGGATTAAATTTGGCCCTTTTCCTTGTACTTTTTGTTTAGTTAGTGATAAAAAAATATTTGTAAAAAAGTTATTAGTGCTCTCTTTGTATATACTTATTTCATTTTCATATGAATTTCATATGGACAATAACAAGTTATTCAAAAATATATTATTGCTATTAAATTCACGTGAGCACAAATAGATATGTAGCTAATAATTCTTGTAATGACTACGGGTATGACCAAAGTCAACCCTTCGCACAATAACTTGTAAATGAGGGTCTACACTAGACCTTTGAATGAAAAATGTTGAATCATTCAGCGGTTCGTAAGTTTACTTGTGGAATTTGAGGCTACCATGTTCATTTATATTAGACGGATTGGATATATTTTAAAGAATACTTTAAACAATATTTATTATACTAATTCTTTATTAAAGTCATTTCATCGTGAGACAACTTAATTGAGTCAGTTAAATTTATTTTTTTAAAAAATATTGATTTCAATACAAGTGTAAATTCAAATTTTATTTTGTTTTTAATGTTTTTTTACTAATAGACTACTTAAATGTGCTCATTTCACGATGAGACGGTCCCATATACAATTTTATGATGGAAAAAATTCATGTACGAATATAACAACTTTTTTCATGGATATAATTTAACTTATATTTATTCATAAAAAATCGTGTTAAACACTCTCATTATATGAAATATATTCAAAAGGTGATCATCGACCAATAAAATGAAGGAAAAATTATCATGAATGATCTAACTTTTTATTAATTTTTCAATAATAATTTTAACTTTTGATTAACCATGAATAATCTCAATTATAAGGGGTGGTTGTTAAAAGTACACAAAGGTAACCTCTTACCTACACACCAAGTTATTTTACATTGAAAAATAAAAAAGAAAATACAAAATCAAATCATAAAAAAATTGAAAAATATGAAAAATATAAAAGATAAACCATGTAAGTTTAATGTTTGATTTTTATTTATGATTTTAAATATTTTTGATTTTTGATTTTATTTTTCTTTTTTTTTTTAACAATTAACTTGCAAAATACTGGTCACCATTTGCTTAATAATATTCTTGGTTAAGTTACTCAAAAGATTGAGATTGTTCATAATTAATTAAAAGTTGAAATTATTTTAGAAAATTAATAAAATAGTTTGGAATACTATTAATAATTATTCCCAAAATAAAATGAATGATTTATATTTTAATTATATAAATAAAGCTACGAAAATAGAAGTAGGTTATGTGGGATACTATTTTCTTATACGTTCGTTGCATTTATTTATATTATCTTGTATTATTTGTTTTTTTCTTTTTAGGAAAAGTTAGGATCATCATGTGTGCCTTACGTGTAAATGAGATCCTTTCAATTTTTTAATACGAGGAAATCACGCCATTAAGATTAGTGCGTAGGGACTACAAAGTTATTAATGGAGCCATCAAAATCAATGATTGTTGATCATCATATACCCATTAGCGATGGCCTGGCCTATCTTGTTGAAATATAAATGATGGGAAAACAAATATCTCACATTATCTCGCTATGAAATGTTTGCTTGTAACTGATTGTCATATATTATTGTCATATTATCAATTATGAAAATATTATAATAGAGTTTACTGAAAAAGTATAAACCTAATTAATAGTGTTTCAATAACTTTGATTTAATTTGGAAAAATAAAGTTTTAAATCATTAATATTTGGTTTAACCATATTAGAAGTATATAAATATGTGCCTTGCTTGCACATAGTTTTTTTTTTATTTTTTTTATTTTTTTTATTTTTTTTTTAATATAAGATATATAAACAGAGATTTACAATTAATATAAATAATGATTTATGGTAAACAGAGATTTGTATATCCCTTCTTGATCATGTATGTTTCATCCTCTTTTTTCATCTTGTTTTTATTAAATTTATGATTTACAATTTGATTTCAAATTTCATCTCAATTAATTTTTATATGTGTAGTTGATTTTTGAGCATCGTTTTTAAGAATTGTTTACTTTTGTTTCTTTAATTGCTTAGTTAATTTGTAGAGTTTGGGTTTGTGTATTTTTTATTTGTTTTTTAGGGTTTTTTATCAAAAGAAATAATGAATTGATTTTATCTGAATGGTAAAAAAGTAGCTGTCCTTATCGATCCATAGCTGAAGAGCTTACTGTGATTATTGGTGCTTAATCTGTAATTTAGTGGTACTGCAAATTTCTACTTATTTCCTCTTATAATGAGTTTTTATGGATAAATTATTAAGAGAAACAGAGAATGGATATGAAAGAGGAGTCTTGGTTAAATGTATTGATTGATGAACTCTGAATGCTTAATCTGCTATAGCATTTTGTGGACTGAAGATCACATCATGTAATAGACTTTTACCATTAATCTTGATTTTTTGCTTTCTTTCCTTGTCCATTATGTTTCTTTAATTCTATTCTTGCGTACTGTTGTGGTGTGAGTTCTTTTGTAATATTAATGACTCAACATTGTTAGCATTGCTTTTTAATAATGATTCTTCTTGTTCGTAGTATCTAATTAGCTGATATTGGAGCGAGTGGATTAATGACAATGGGGTAATGAAATGTCGTGTAAGTGTTAAATAGTAGTCGATTTACTATTGTTGACATTTGAATCCAACAAATTCGGGATTAGTGATGCCATTAAAATTTTAAAGGCACGAAGTGTGTGCTCCAACACACGATCAGCGACCTCCTTGATGCCACATAGTAGTCGCCTTAGTCATCTTGCTGTTAATCGGAATAATTAAAGAAGTCACCATATAAAGAAGCCATGAGCCATCTGATCATTTTATTATCCCAAATTCCCAATGCTTCTTACCTTTAAAAGAGTTTATCCACATTCTCATAAAAGTTATTTTCATGAAGCCATGAAATAGTTTATCAATAGAAGAAGCCAACTCATTGATAAGTAAGCAGCAGCTCTAACATTTAATTGATATGTTCAATAATGATGTTCTTTCCTAACATAACGGTCAATTAGTTCAGGATAGCAGCTTTTGTGTTTGTGTCCGTCAACTGATCCTTAAGAAGATTAATTGACATCAAGATTATAGAGTATAATTGTATATTTATCGCATTTTAATTAGCAGTCATTATCTTGGTTAACGTTTTTTAGATAATTGTTGCTATTCACAAATTACTGGATTGTTAGACAAATTTATTTTGGGGCTATCATCGATTATTGGTTTTTTCGAGTAATAGAGCTCAATGAATGTTGTGATAGAACCTTTTCATCTAGAATCTAATATATTTTACTAGAGGTGATCATGGGCGGCCCGGCCCGCCGGCCCGATCCGACCTGGCCCGAAAAAGTGAGGGTTTGGGTGCCAAAATATGGCCCGATGGGCGGGTTTGGGTAGAAAATAAGTGGCCCGATTTTTTTGGGACCGATTTGGGATTTGGTGTTTGGTCCGTGGGCCGGGCCGGCCCGAAAAAGTTTTTAATTTAAAGCATTATTGATGAGTGCTTTAAGTTATAGTGAAATAATCATGGTTATCTTAAAATTAATTTAAAATAAAAAAATAGAAGAAATTGTTTGGTACAACTACAACACTGCAAGCAGCAGGAGGGAGGCAGGGACCATGAGTTTGTCATTTAGGCTCCAGTACTCCTCCTAACTCTTATTGGCTGCTTCAATCTCTTTAGATTTTCAATACTGCATAATAATACCTTTTAGATTGAATAAATAAATTTTACATAAAAATTTAAAAATTATAAAGTTATTTAAATTTTACATAATATATATAAATAATATATAACATAGGCCCGCAAGCCCGCAAAAGCCCGCAAAGCCCGCATAGTACGGGTTTGGGCAAGAACTTTTTAGCCCGCACTTCGGCCCGGCCCACATTTATGGACAGATTTTTACCTCTCGGCCCGGCCCGAACCCGGCCCAGCCCGATGTTTGATCACCTCTATATTTTACCTACATGTCTGAAATGTTGTTTGCCACATGTATGCAGCAGTGATCTGGCAAACTTAAGGAATTTCATACTGTTTGACAAGTAACAATGTCCATCTGACTTATGATAACAAGATGAGTTGTGTAATTGTAAATCTTGATATTAAGAAGTGCAGCAACTCTTTAGATAGTTAAAAGCGTTTTAGTCTACTTATCTATGCAGTCTATACGTGTCTAAACTGGTAATATGTATTTCATATTGTCCAACGCTTAAGTAATTTCAACAGAGACATTGTTTGCTATATGAATATGCACGTGTATCTACGCAAAAAAGAGTTATCGAGCTGTTAACGAAAATTTTGGTTTAGTGCATAAATTTTCGTGCTAAAAACTTCACTTATCTGCTTAGACATGCCATAGTTAAGAAGTACATAAGTGAAGCTTTGGAAAATAAATTCATTAATCTCGTAAAACCATCAAGACCCTTTTAGTTCTGTATCTGAAGATGTAATAATACTTGGGTTGAATAAATGTATGTTTTGTGGATTACAATTTTATCTTTAGGTTTAATTTTAGGTTTAAAATTAATACTTCATTCTTTTTTTGATAAGGAAGAATTTCAGAATTGAGATTCTGAAATTCAATGCACAACGAATTCAGAGAGAACAGAAAATTAGAGAGAGAAAAAGAAAAGAGATGAGAAAAGTAATATTTTAATCATATTCCTTACAATCCCAAAGTGTGCCTTATAAACTAATTAGCACAATTCTTTACCACACAAAATAGCAAACAAACTAAGTATGGGTGTTATAACAAACCAGAAAATGCCAAAAAAAGGCTAACAAACTCCTCTAACAAACTTTCCCGCCAAAATACCCGAAATTAACAAACTCTTCTAATCATCCTGTAACATTGCTCCCCCCCTATGAGAGACTTGTCCTCAAGTCAAGGTGTGACAAAAACCAGGGAATTTTGCCTCAAAATCCTCTTTTGTAATCCAGGATGCTTCATAAGGGGGCTTATTTTGCCAATTGATCAAGTATTGGTGCACATCTTTGCCTGCAACCTGTATGACTCTGGACTCCATAATTGCAGCTGGTAAAAGTGGGGTAGTTTGATTCAGCAACTAAAGGCAATGTTCCTCTGAATTGCTTGAGCTGAGAAACATGAAACACATTATGGATCTTAGAGCTGTCAAGTAACTGCAATTTGTAGGCCACCTTTCCTATCAAAGCTATGACCTTAAAAGGCCCAAAGTATTTCGGAGCCAATTTAGTATTGCTCCTGAACTGCACAGATTGCTGTCTGTAATGCTGCAATTTAAGCCATACCCAATCCCCTAAGACAAGCTGTCCCTCAGACCTCCTTTTGTCAGCTTGCATCTTCATTCTGTGTTGAGCTCTCTCGAGATTGGCTCTGAGAATTTTAAGTATTTCTTCCCTTTTCTGCATACTTCTGTCTACAACTGCATTAGGTGACTCCCCAGGCAAATAAGGAAGGTGGGTTGGTGGTTTTTGACAGTACACAACTTCATAAGGTGTTGCTTGAGTAGTAATGTGAAAGTGTGTGTTATACCACCATTCAGCCATAGGCATATATTTACACCAATCCTTAGGTCTCTCACTAGACATACATCTCAAGTAAGTCTCCAAACACCTGTTCACAACCTCTGTCTGTCCATCAGTTTCAGGATGGTAGGAAGAGGATAACAGAAACTCAGTTCCATGGAGAGAAAACAACCCCTGCCAGAACTAACTTAGAAAAACGGGATCCCTATCACTCACTATACTTCTAGGCCACCCATGGAGCTTGAAAACATGGTCTAAGTATTCTTGGGCAACCTCCAGATCTGAATAAGGGTGCTTGAGTGTCATAAAATGAGCATATTTACTCAATCTATCCACCACCACAAAGATCACATTCTTGCCCATAGACATTGGTAATCCAGAGATAAAATCCATAGAAATATTAGTCCAAACTGTTTCTGGGATAAGGGTTGCAACTTACCAGGTTTTGCTGCTGTATCATACTTTGAGGCCTGACACACCACACATTTTCTCACAAACTGGCTTATATCCTTACTCATACCTCTCCAATAGAAGAGCCCTTGTAATCTCTTAGTAGTGTGATCTCTACCAGAGTGTCCTGCTTCCAGAGAAGCATGCTACCAGCCTATTAATTGCTTTTTTAAGTTTTCATCAGGCCCTACTACAATTCTGCCATGTCTTCTTAGAAGGCCTTCTTGATATTTAAATCCTAGCACATCCTCTCCATTCTGTAACTTATGCAAGATCCCCATGGTATTGTCATCCAAAGCATAACTATCAGTGATAGCCTGGGTGAGATTGGAATCAATTACAGATATGGCCATCATCAATACTTCTGAACCTTGAACTCTGGACAAAGCATCAGCAACAACATTTTCTTGACCAGGTTTATATTGGATTTCATAATCAAAACCCATGAGTTTGGACAATCAAAACTGCTGAAAAGGGGTGGAAACTTTCTGGTGTAACAACCACTTAAGGCTTTTTTGGTCAGTCTAGATTATAAAATGAGACCCTAGTAAATACTGCTCCCATTTTTGTACTGCAAAAACCATAGCCGGAAGTTCTTTTTCATACACAGATAGTGCTTCCCATTTTGGCCCCAAAGCTCTACTAATGAAAGCTATAGGATGATGCTCTTGCATTAATACAGCCTAATTCCCTTTGTTGAAGCATCTGTTTCTACTACAAAAGTCTTTGCAAAATCAGGTAAAGCCAAGACTGGGGCTATGATCAAGGTTGTTTTCAAATCCTCAAAAGCTCTCAGTGCAGTATCATTCCAAGCAAATGCTCCCTTTTTCAGTAAATCAGTGAGAGGTTTACTGATTAAGGCATAGCCTTTTACAAATCTTTTGTAGTAACCAGCTAACCCTAAAAAGCTTCTGAGATCTTTAATAGTTGTAGGGCTTGGCCAGGACTCAATTGCATTTATTTTGCTAGGATCAGTTTCAATTCCCTTAGCAGGAATAAAATGCCCAAGGTATTCCACTCTTGAAGACACAAATGAACATTTGCTCAACTTTACATGTAACTTATTCTCAGTCATTATTGCAAATACTGCTGACAAATGCTGCCAATGTTCTGCCATTGTCTTGCTGTACACCAGGATGTCATCAAAGAAAAACAACACACACTTTCTCAGCAAGGGTTTGAAAACAGCATTCATCCAACTCTGAAAAGAAGATGGAGCATTTGTGAGACCAAAGGGCATGGCTAAGAATTCATAATGTCCTTGATGCAGTCCTGAAAGCTGTCTTGAACACATTATTAGGATGAATTATAAGTTGATGGTACCCTGCTCTTAAATCTATTTTAGTGAAGATTGATGCTCCAGACAATTCATCAATTAATTCTTCTAGCACAGGTATAGGAAACTTGTGTTTGATGGTTTTTTTGTTCAATTCCCTGTAATCCACACACAATCTCCATGTTCCATCCTTCTTCCCCACTAGCACCACTGGAGATGTAAAAGGACTTGAATTGGTTTAGATTATGCCTCTCTCAAGCATTTCCTGAACTAACTGTTCAATGATATCCTTTTGTTTCAAGGGATATCTATAGGGCCTGATATTAACAGCTCCACTACCAGGTTCTAGGTTAATCCTGTGATCAAACACTCCCCTAATAGGAGGCAGTTCTGAAGGCTCCTCAAAACACTAGGAAACTGAGACTTCATCTGTTGAAGCTCCTCATACTCAACCTCCTCAGCCTGCAACTGAAACAAGCACGGGTCCTAGCTTACTGTGTCTATATCAGATACCTGCATTAAGCAAACCTGTGCAGCTCCTGATAGTAACTTAAGGGATGGACCATGTTCCCATACCCTCAGCTTCCTGTTAGGAACACCTCTCAATTCCACTGACTCACTTCCTATGCTGAATTTCATAGTCAAGTGTTTGAAATCCCAGGCAATAGTTCCTAGTGTACTCAACCATTGTATTCCTAAAACCATATCACAACTGCCTAATGGGATTAACATGACTTCCGTGGTGAACTCATGGCCTGCTACTGACCAAGTAAACTTCTTGCAGACTGAGTGACATAGCAGATTGTTCCCATCAGCCATCATGACTGATTTACCAGGTATGGTCTCATTCTCACATCCCAATTTTCTAGCTAAACTTATGTCTAGAAAGTTGTGTGTACTGCCTGAATCAACTAGAGTGTGAATAGGAAAATCGTCCTTCATCACTTTGATTCTCATAGTATGATAGGTTTGGTCACCTGTCAAGGCACTTAAGGAGATGTAAGGGGCACAGGTAGTTGCCTCATCCTGCTCTTCCAACTCAACTGCTATAGTGTCTGCTTCATCTAAGCCAGCAATCTCTACTGTAAAAAGTTGGGACTCTTTGAAAGGGCATTTGTGGTTTCTGGCATAAGGGGCATCACAATAGTAACACAATCCTTTGGCAATTTTTTCTACCCTAACATTAGCTGGTACATATTTTGGTATTTTAGGTGGTTTTGTGGTGGTATTGATCATGGCTAAAGGCTTGGCTGCAGGAGTAGGAAGCAGGGAAGGTTGTTTGTAGTTCAGGGTTGTGTTTTGGTAAGAATTTTGAGGATATGTGTTTGGTTTCCAGGTTTTCTGTGAGTTGGCTTTAATTGATTCCTCCTGTAATCGAGCATATTCAATAGCAGCAGCTATTGATTGTGGCTTAAAAGCCCTAACTCCCGGTTTCAACCCTCCTATAAAACTTTCTAACAGGTATGACTCAGGCAAGCAATAGCCATTCTGTAGCATTATAGCTTTCAGGTTTTCAAACTCATCAACATAGGATTCAATGCTATCAGTCTGTTGCAGCCTATTGAATTCCTCAACCACATTCATTCCCCTTTCATCTCTAAAACGAGTACTCACATCTATCACAAAATCATGCCAATCAACCATTGACCTACTAGCTAAGTAGCTAGTTACCCAGGTTTCAGCCTTCCCTATCATGTTAAGAGATGCTAGATCTACCTTTTGATCATTAGAAATTTTACATACATCAAAGTATTTGCAGCATTTCTTGACCCACACTCTAACATTACTACCATCAAATTTAGGGAACTCTAGTTTAGGATTATACCCTAATTTTGGCTGAGCAATTCGATCTTCATTCCTTGGTGTTGCCATACTATCCTTCATCATCTGCATCATTCGTAGAATCTCATAAAATTTCTGGGCAGAAGCTTTGGTTTGTTCCTCAAACTTCCTCTCCAAGTCACCTAGCTAAGCCTCCATCTTGGTTATTCGCCTAGTAACAACTGGCGCCAGAATGTATTGAAGTCAGAGGGAGCACAACGTGGCTCTGATACCAGTGATAAGGAAGAATTTCAGAATTGAGATTCTGAAATTCAATGCACAACGAATTCAGAGAGAACAGAAAATTAGAGAGAGAAAAAGAAAAGAGATGAGGAAAGTAGTATTTTAATCATATTCCTTACAATCCCAAAGTGTGCCTTATAAACTAATTAACACAATTCTTTACCACACAAAATAGCAAACAAACTAAGTATGGGTGTTATAACAAACCAGAAAATGCCAAAAAAAGCTAACAAACTCCTCTAACAAACTTTCCCCCCAAAATACCCGAAATTAACAAACTCTTCTAATCATCCTGTAACATTTTTATTTCATCATACTTTGATTTAAGTTTTTACATTTTTTTTTCTTATGCTAACCTTAATTTGCATTTAGTGGACTATTTCTAATGACAAATGAATTGTAATGCCAATGTAACAGTGTTCTATAAAGTTGAATTGACCTCATTTGCCAAAATGAGTGTTATTGGTTAATAGAATCAAAAATAGAATACAATCATACAAGACAACTTCAGAGTTAAAGGGGGTTGTGATTATTTCGAATTATTACGTTATATAATGATTCTGAAATGATTCTACATACTTGTTAGACTTAGCTTGCAACTAATTTGTGTACCATGTAGGTGAGACAATGTCTACACTCGAAATTGTGAGAGGAGTTATACAACACATTGATCATGCATCATCTTTGTTTATTTTTGCACTGTTCATATTTAGATCTAATGAACAGTGAGTTTTACTTTTGCTCTGGTATTGCCACGTGTAACCGCGGACGCTTCAGATTGATCCACGCAAGTTTCTTTCATTTTCCTTTGCTTTTCAACGCTACTGTTTTCTTGTCATTTTCTTCTTGTCATTTTCTTCTATTGCCTTTTCCTTCTGTTCTCTCGATAAGTTCTTTCATCAGTTCCTTATCTTACATGTTGTTACTCCTCATTTTTTCTACTTTTTCCTGGAATGACGAAATGGATCTCGAATGGCGAAATGGCAATTTGTTCTTTTCCTGGTATAATTTTCTCTTTCAATCTTCTCCCTTTTCATTTCAATCTTCCTTATTTCGAGTTTTTGGATTTCTGACGGATGCGTTTAGTTTTTATAGGGAATTAGGTTTTTCACAATTTTTTTAAGGTTTTTTTTTTTTTTTTGTATTTTACTGATTTTTGTTCAATTTGTAATAAGTTTTCCATTTTAATTTATTTTCAGTTGAAGGAAGATGAAGACACTGCTTCAAATTTTGTGGTAACTTCTATCTTATTTTTTTTTTTAGGGTTTGAGTTCTAATAATTGGTTTTTCATTTTAGTTTTGCTCTTTCATTTGATTTTCATTTTTGTTCTACATTTGATTTCAGGTTAGTTTTGATTTTCAATTTTTGTGCGATTTTTTCAAATTTGTGGGTTTCGTTTTCAATTTCTTCAACCCAATTGCTGAAATTTTGGTCCAGATAGTCGATTAAAGGTCATTGTCAAAACACTACTATTTCATGTATAGACCCTGGATTTATTTTTTTGATATCAGTCTGAAAAGAAACATGTTGAGTTCAAAAATAATGTTCCACATAAAAAAAAGTTCAATCTTTGAAATTTCTTCAGGATAAGTGTTAAAATTCAAAATACAACATTGTCTTCAGATTAAAGTCTACAATAGAACTCAACAACTATGGCAAGAAGGCACATAAAACGGATGTATGAGCAAACAAGATAAGTACCAAAATACAACCAAGTAACCAGAGAAGCTTTAAAACAGACGAAATATATGTTGTTATAAAAGTAATGAGAACAAGCCTGATATTGATTGCAAAACAATTACACAGCCATAAGCTATTTTTAACACGTTCTTGATTTTCTATTGTTTGTTGATTTTAGGGTTTTCTATTAGTTTAATTGTTTAGAATTTCTGATTGAATCTTGAAGCTTTTCTCTGAAAATTTTCATACTTTTTGGCAGGAATTGATTTTTGTCAAGGGACGTGAGGTAAATTCTTGATTTTCAATTGTTTGTTGATGTTAGAGTTTTCCATGAGGTAACTAGTAATAATTAATAATAATTAATTAAGGGATATGCTGCTTCGTATGCTTGTTAGTATGTATATTTTGTTAATTTTTGGTTTTGATTGTGGGTTATTGTGAATTTATTTGAATTTTCATGTGGGTTGAGTGTTATTGATTGAATGATTACATGTTCATTTTTCCCGGTACATTGTAAAATCACCAGCAAAAACAAAAGGGAAGTACCCAATTTTGAAGCCCATGAACAAAAACCAACTATTTTCGGTCCCTATCTCTGTAGAACATTCAATTTTAGTGCGAGTTCTTATTTTATATAAAAGTCTGAGACAAGGAAAGGGCTAAAGGAAGAGCAAAATGTAGAGAGAAGTATAGAAGTAGAGTTAGTCATAAAACTCATCATCAAAACCATGGGCATATTGAGAATGATGAACCATGGCACGAACTATATTTTCATTTGTTATCTAATTTCTTGGGAGTTTTTTTATTTATATGTTATAACTATTTTTAGGGGTGTTCAAAACCGGATACCGGGTCGACCCGATTTCGAAAAATCGGGTACCCGGTTTTCCGGATAGCTAAAATTGTATTCCGGATCTGACCCGGTTTTCGGGTACCCGGTTTAAACCGGGTCGAAAACCGGGTACCCGGTTTTGTTTATTTTTTTTATTTTTTTTCTTAATTCTTTTAACAATTTTTTAAACATATAATTCAAATAATATTAAAATACTTAACTAACTTAGTCATAAAGTATTAAAATACAACCAATTTGAAGATGAACAAGAAGCCAAACGAAAATCAAAAAGATGCAGTTTACACACATGACATAGCAACCTACTGGATTTCATATGAACCACAAAATTGAACAGAAATTGAAAATTAGTCAAATGAAAAAGCAAAACTAAAATGAAAATCTGATGAGAATCAAAACTAAAATGAAAAGCAAATCAATGAAAACGAAAACCCAAAAAATTGGGAAAAAAAACCAGATCTTCAATTGGAAAAAAATCATTTCAAGCAAGAACCCATGGACTTTTCTAAGATATTCAACTGATGAACGGAAAATTTAAAAAACCGAATCTTCAATTCAGAACCCATGAACCCAAAAACAAAAAAAAAAAAAAAAGAAAACAGGAAAAAAAAAAATTTTAAAACTTACCTAAAACTTAAAAGTTCACATCTTCAACCGGCTGCACAACTCTTCATCTCAAATCGAATTGATTGATCCTGAATGAAAAAAATAAAAATTACATTAAACTCTTCAACTTTGATTTTAGATAGATTTAAGATAACCGAAAAGAGATTGAAGAACAAGATCCATTTTCAATTGTAGAAAACTGAGGTAGAAATGAGATTCTTCAATTTTGACTAATTTTAGAAGATAAATTTTTAAGATAACCGAAAGGAGATTCAAGAACAAGATCCATTTTCAGTTGTAGAAATCTGAGGTAGAAATGAGATTGAAGAACAAGGTGAGGAAGAAATGCAGGTAAGATAGTAGATTATTGAAACTGAAAGGAAGAAAAGGAACAGATGCATCTGAATTACACGCGGCAGAAGGTGAGCAAAAGAAAGAATCACTGTTGTTCATTACTGTTCATAAATAGAGAGCAAAAGGAATAGTAATGAAGCCGTGAATGGTGAAGGAGGAACAAGGCAAGCAGCAGCAAGAATGAAGGAGGAAGAAGAAGGAATATCAATGGCGAATCAGAGGAACAAGAAGGAAGAGACTGGAATGGAAGGTGACACAAGGTAGAAATCTGATTTAGGGTTTTTAATTGTGTCTTTTTAGTTTTTATATTTAAAAATTTTTTTAAAAAAAAAACCCGATTCGAAAACCCGCTTTCCGATTTTTAATTCTATTTCTCATGAAACTCAATCCTGCCTACAAAGCTATCCGAGGTAATATACTCATGCAACAACCTCTTCCTAGCATATCTCATGCTTATAGATTAATCATGCAAGAAGAGAAACATTCTGCATTAGCCTCCAATATCAATGCTACTACTGATGAAGCTATTGGACTTACCGCTGTTAATAAAAAGAGATTCTATGATACTAATAACAATACTGCATCTCAGTCTCAAAATATTACCTATAGACCTCCTCACTATGGCACTAATGCAACCAACACAAGAAAATCCACTCTATTCTGTAACTATTGTAAGAAGCAGGGCCATACAAAAGAAAATTGTTACAGGCTGCATGGATTTCCTACTAATTCTACTAGAGACAATTGGAACAACAAGAAGGTTGCTGCAATGGTCCAGGCAGATAATTCCAACAACAATCAAACTGCATCTCCAAAACTTACAGTTGATCAATACAATCAACTTCTTTCTCTTATTGGCCAACATGATACTCAAAGTGTTCCAACAACTGAGGATACTAATGATGACAGTACCTGTCTCTTAGCAGGTAAATCTTGTTTTCTTTCTATGTCTCATTCTACTTGGATA
The DNA here is from genome assembly GCF_026212465.1 of Amaranthus tricolor. Classification (NCBI taxonomy): domain Eukaryota; kingdom Viridiplantae; phylum Streptophyta; class Magnoliopsida; order Caryophyllales; family Amaranthaceae; genus Amaranthus; species Amaranthus tricolor. Next base: position 25,164,375 of record NC_080056.1, on the reverse strand, counting down.
ATTGACAGTGGAGCCACAAACCACATGTGTTCTGATCTTTCCTTATTTAGTTCTTACACTACTGTTTCTGATAATATTGATAATAGCATAACCATTCCAAATGAAAATCTTATAAAAATAGCTCATAAAGGCACTGTTATTTTAAGTCCAGAACTCACACTTAGAAATGTACTCCATGTTCCTGCTTTTCAATTCAATCTAATTTCTGTCACCAAGCTCTGTAGTGATATGCATTGCTCCCTCACATTTCTCAACAATTGTTGTTCTGTTCAGGGCCCTTCTCTGAGAAGGCCAATCTTGCTTGGTAAACTCATACAAGGCCTCTACCATCTTGTTGATATTTTTCCTGCATCCAACAAACAACCTCAAAAAGACTCTTCTGCTTCTATATGCTGTGCTGCTTCAGATATTGAACACACAAAGCTATGGCATCTCAGACTAGGTCATGCACCATTTCCTGTAATAAAGCATATCTTTCCTTCTTTGAATGTTTCTGGTTACATAAATTCTTGTCTTTGTAAAATTTGTCCCTCAGCAAGACAGACTAGATTTCCCTTTCCAACTAGTTCAATAAAAACAAATAAAGCTTTTCAACTACTCCATATGGATGTATGGGGACCCTATAGGCACTCCACCTACAATAGATGTACTTCATTTCTCACTATTGTAGATGACTTTACCAGGACTAACTGGATTTTTTTATTGAAAAACAGATCTCAAGTGCCTACTATCTTTGAGCATTTTCATTCTTATGTCTTTAATCAATTTCATAACAATATTCAAAGTGTAAGAACTGACAATGCACCTGAGCTATGTGAAGGTAGAATAAAAGTTTTTTACCATATTAAAGGCATAATTAATTATAAATCTTGTCCTAATACACCACAACAAAATTGTGTTGTAGAGAGAAAACATAAGCACTTATTAGAGACTGCAAGAGCTCTATACTTTCAATCTAATATTCCTATAAAGTTTTGGGGAGAATGTGTTCTAACAGCTGCATATCTAATCAATAGAATGCCATTACAAAGCATAGGCAACATTTCTCCCTACCAAAAGTTGCTTGCTATTCCTCCAAAAATGGATCACTTAAAATGTTTTGGTTGTCTTCGCTATGTTTCCAATACTTCTCCTCATAAAACAAAATTTGATACCAGGGCAAATCCATGCATATTCCTTGGATATCCTAACAACCAAAAGGCCTACAAACTATATGACCTTACTACACATACTATCATCATCTCAAGAGATGTTTCTTTTTATGAAAAACATTACCCTTATCATCAAAAATCAGCCCAAATACATAATCATCCACATTATCCATTTTTCCAACCCATATCAACTAATATTGACACAATAGTGGATGATATCTTTCACACTCCAATTTTTTCAGAAAATATTCCAGAAAATCAGACCAATATTTCTCAAACTAATTCTGACACATCCCATTCTACTACTCTTGATCTTTCAACCAACATTGTCCCACAAGAAAATACAACACCTCAAATCCCTCTAAGACAATCTCACAGACCGACAAAACCCCCCACTTACCTCTCAGATTATGTTTGCAATACTGCTTCCTGTGCAACTAACAAATGGTGTTCTATGATGTCCTATCATGATCTCTCCAATTCTCAGAAATGTCTTATGGCTCACTTTACATCCATCACTGAACCTACTTCATACAAAGTAGCCTCTCAAGATCCTAAATGGGTACATGCAATGCAGAAAGAATTACAAGCTTTGTCTGACAATGAAACTTGGCTATTGGTTGATCTACCTACTCATAAGAAACCTATTGGAAGCAAGTGGGTATATAAAGTTAAGCTTCATGCTGATGGATCTATTGAAAGATACAAAGCAAGGTTAGTGGCTAAAGGATACAATCAAAAGCATGGTATTGATTATGATGAAACATTCTCCCCTGTTGTCAAAATGGCCACAATAAGAAGTCTTCTAGCTCTTGTTGTACATCATAAATGGCACATCTTCCAACTTGATGTCAACAATGCTTTCCTCCATGGTGATCTAAATGAGGAGGTATACATGAAAGTTCCAGATGGTTTTCCAAATCCACAAAATAAAGTTTGTTTGCTTAAAAAGTCATTATATGGTCTCAAGCAAGCATCAAGGCAATGGTTTCACAAATTGATGCTTTCTTTACAATCTCAAGGCTTTCTTCAATCAAAAAATGATTATAGCCTCTTCATACAAAAGGATGGCAATAAAATTACAGTTGCTGCTGTATATGTTGATGATATTATCCTCACTGGCAATGACATTAGTTGCATTTCACAACTCAAGCACTACCTCCATGATACCTTCAGTATTAAAGACTTAGGGATACTGCATTACTTCCTAGGGTTGGAAGTTAACTACATTGCTGAAGGAATCTTTCTCTCTCAAACAAAGTTCACCAAAGAACTCCTCAAAGAATCCAAACACAAAAATTTCAAACCAGTTGTTACTCCCCTACCACAAAATCTCAAATTAACAACTAATCAAGGTCAACTATATGATGATCCCAGTTATTATAGAACAATGGTTGGTAAGTTAAATTTTTTAACTAACACCAGACCAGATCTAGCCTATACTGTTCAGTGCCTTAGTCAGTTCATGCAAAACCCTCGCACCCCTCATGCTTCTGCTTTACAACACACATTGAACTATGTATATACCACAGCAAGCCAAAGTATTATCATTAAAGGTTCTGATCAATTACAACTCCAAGCTTATTCTGACTCCGATTGGGCTTCTTGTCCAAATAGCAGAAGGTCTATCACAGGATACATCTTATTATTGGGTTCCTCACCTATAAGTTGGAAATCAAAGAAGCAAGGGACAATTTCAAGGTTTTCTAGTGAGGCTGAATATAGAGCAATGGCCTCTGCAGCAAGTGAAGTCACTTGGCTAGTAAGGTTATTAGAAGAACTACAACTCAAATCCTTGAAGCCTGTTCTACTACATTGTGATAATATAAGTGCACTACACATTGCCAGGAACCCTGTGTTCCATTAACGCACTAAACACATTGACATCGATTGCCACTTTAATCGAGACAAGGTTCTAGAGGGGCTCCTTCAGTTGACTTATCTACCAACCAAGAACCAGTTAGCTGATGTCCTCACTAAGATCTTGCCCTCTCACCAGCATTACCAATTGATGAGCAAACTAGGCATGTCATCCATCCCTAGTTTGAGGGGGGGGGGGGAGGGGGGGTGTTGATGATACTAAAGTGCATAACAGAATTCCTAAGAATTAGGAATACTACTGCTGCTACCTCCATGCACAAGCAATACCTTCGCCAGCTCATGCAAGGTTGTTATAACTATAACAAACTCTGAGTTTGTTATACTGGTTTTTTAGATTCCTTTATGATGTATATATATACTCCAATAATGTATGATTTTTAGATCATTCAGTTCAATAATATTTTGTCTTCTCTTTTTCTCCCTTTTTCTCTTCTACAAATAATTGCTAGATTAAAACACAAATGCATTAGATTTCAATTCTCATCAAAATCATTTCAAATACTTCTTATAATGTAATTCTTTACATATTTAAGTGTTGTAAACTTTAATATTTAAATTTTTGACGGATATTTAGTGGAAATATAGTCAATTAGTAATTGATTATATTATAGATGTAATAGCCTGATATAAGTATTAAGTTTTCGCATAAGTTTAAATTAATCTTATTTAAGCAACTGGTAGTTTTGAGTTGTTACTGTTTTCTAGAATGCCTAACACTTACAGCTCATTAGTTTGAAAACAAAATAGATTCTTAGTCAAACAAAATTGCCAAACAATATATCACCAATACACTTTTGTAACTGTTTTTGTCTTCTTCTAGAATATACCATATAGATGTTTGGCCTGGGCCTTACCTTGCCCATGACAATTCCACATGGAGAAAACTTGACTTTCACCTGCATTTCCTCCTTCAACATAACTTGAGTTAGAAGGGTTTCTGACCTCCAACGTTTTTTTTTGTGACTCGTTTGAAATGCTCCTTGGACTCATCTTGTTCTTCTATTTACTCTTTCTTTTTAAGCCTTCATTCTGCGCGTCATACTACCACCTCTAATATTGTTATAGTTGAGAAGTACTTTGTGCTGTCTATCATAGCGTTTGCACTATCATATGCTTCTATCACGGTTGTCAAGATTTTGTTGACAATATATTTAATCTATCTCTATATATCTTCATTTGAATGACTACTTTTCTGACTCTTGTGTAGTAATTATTGATGTTTTCTTTACTCAGATTTCCAAAATCTCTTTCTCAAGTTTTGAAATCTAATTGTCTTGATCTCTCACTTCTTTGAAACTCTTTCTGCAAAGTACACTGCTTCTTTGGATGAACTTGCAATAACTATTATTGAATTTGTCACATTGTTTTGAAGGATTGATCTTCGATGATCTCCTCCTTTGATGGAGTTGTCAGTTTTAACATTATTGCTGAGAAAACATTGTTCCTGCCTTAGGACCACTTTCTTCTACTTTCCAAATCTTTGGCTTTTAGACTAGTCTTCATTTTGACACACCAAAAATCTTAATTCTCTCAATTGAAAATGTGAATTAAATTCTAATTGAAGGTCTAGATGTTGAAGAGTAAGAAGCCATGTGTTTAGGTTTTTTGTGTATATGTGGAACCGATGCTTAAAACTTAAGACTCTTGATACCAATTCTTGGGAACTATTAGGTGAAGTAGTGAGATCTATGAGAATATGCTAGGAGAGAGATAAAGGGAGATAAATATATATTTTGCTAGTTTGTAGCTTTTTATGGTTGTCTTACAAAATGATGAATATAGCACCATTTATATTAGGGGAACAAAAATACTAACTAATAAATGTATTCAATGAATAATCACAACCTTTGGCCTTTCAACTACCAATAACTTCTCTAACTACTTATGTATCTTTTAATTAATCTATTTAATATATGAACTTATTAATGAGGGGACTAAAGGTCTCATTTACTAACACTTTTATTACTTGCCACCACTCTTACCAGCTTTTTATATGATTTCTTCTAATCTGAATTTTGAAGCAGTGATGTGTCCAACTGAAAATTGGAAGAGTTGGAACTGAATCTCATTCAAGAAGGAAATAATTGAGTTCAGTAAGGAGAATATGGAGTTATGGCAGAGATCTCAGAACCATTATTTTAACTCAGAGCATTTGTTATATTGCGTTTAAAATCTTGTTATTATCTCTTTTCTATATAAAGAAAACCGGCTAAAAAGGTGGGATAGACAAGACTGACATCTGGATTTGTGGTTTGTTGATGCATGGAGATGTTAGTAACAAGGAGATTATTATGCATACCAAGGTACCTTCATCAAGAAGGATCTTTAAGCAAACCTTTGACATCACTGAGGCTTCTTTTGTCATATTCTTTATATTCTAATGGTCCTGGGAAGAAGTCAAAAGCTACTCCTTTGCAGGTTTCTAGCTTATCTCACTGGATTTTTTTATAGTGTTTATATGCAAAGAAAGAAGCTATTTTCGTCTTATGGTTCTTTTAAGCCTATACTTGAATTAGGGATGCTAATATTTTATAGGAGAGGCGAATGATTGACCGCTTTAGGTTGCATGTCAAAGGAGGCGATGGTGGAAGTGGCAATGCCAGCTTGCATCGTAGTCGAAATGATCGCTTTGGCAAGCCTGATGGTAGGTACACTTTAACCCCTTCTCAAATGTCTTGGTTATTGAGGATAGTGCTGATATTTTCTATTGGAAGTATCTTTTGAGTTCAATTGATAACATTATAGTTATTTCAATTCATTGCGACAGGTGGGAACGGTGGAAGAGGTGGTGATGTGATTCTACGGTGCACATCTGCAGTTTGGGATTTCCGTTGTCTGCAGCATCATATTGTATGTATGTGATATTTGATGTATATGAGCTACAATGCTATTAATGTGACTGATCCAATACTGATGCCTAGAATTGTGTTGGATTGTAGATTGGGGAAAGAGGTGGGCATGGCGCCTCAAAGAATAAGATTGGTAACCGTGGAAAAGACAAGGTAATGATAGATAATTTTTTTCCTAATTTTCTTTTGTATAAAGGTCATGTTTATTTAATACTGTCTCTATATTTGGGTTTGGGAAAATTGACGGCTCAATTTTTTGTTGCAGGTTGTGCAAGTACCTGTTGGTACTGTTATCCATTTGGTGGAGGGAGAAATACCTTCAACAGTTGAGAAACCATCTTCTGGTGGGTCTAACCCTTGGGATATTCCAGGTACCATTACTTCTGATTTCCTTGCATCTGATCAGATGTCGACTTCTAGTTCACGAGAATCAGAAATAGATCAGGCAGAGGATAGGTCTCATGTTTCATCCTCTAATAAGAGTGGTATTTCCGAGTGTTATGCTTCTCCTGGATCATCTATTAAACATTGCTCTCCCACTTCTCATTCACATGGTAAATTAATATCAAAACGTGGCAAGAATGTATGTTACTCGAACTATGCTTTCACAAATGAATCAGCTGAGGATGATGATCTAGAAATTGACAGTGGTATGTCTGAGGAAGAGTTGAAAGAAGATGGGGTAGAAATTCAATATAATTTTGCTCAATTGACCGAAGAAGGGCAACAAATAGTGGTTGCTCAGGGTGGTGAAGGTGGTTTAGGCAGTGTGTCATCTGGGAGACACAATAAAAAGACCCTAAAAGATACAAGTCACGGTAATGGCAGAAATGATAACCAAGGGAATTTTGATAATGATCATCAACCTGATATAAGACTTGGTTTGTCCGGGTCACAGGCTAGTTTGATTCTAGAGCTCAAAAGTATTGCTGACATCGGCCTTGTCGGAATGCCTAATGCTGGTAAAAGCACTCTTCTGGGTGCGATTTCTAGGGCCAAACCTGTTGTAGGTAATTATGCCTTTACAACCTTGAGACCAAATATCGGAAAGTTAAACTATGATGAACTCTCAATATCGGTGGCCGACATCCCGGGACTTATTAAGGGTGCTCATGAGAATCGTGGTCTTGGGCATGCGTTCTTGCGACATATTGAAAGTACAAAAGTCCTAGCATATGTGATTGATTTAGCTGCGGCACTTAATGGCCGCAAAGGAATCCCACCATGGGAGCAACTTAAAGATTTGGTCATAGAGTTGGAGCATTACCAAGAAGGTTTATCAGATCGTCCATCTTTAGTAGTTGCGAATAAAATTGACGAGGATGGTGCAGAGCATGTTTTAGAAGAGCTACGGAGAAGGGTGCACGACATTCCTATCTACCCAGTATGTGCAGTTTTGGAGGAGGGAATACCGGACCTAAAAACTGGCTTAAAACTTCTTGTTAATGCCAGTTGTTTAGAAGTTGGAACATAAGTTTTATACTATCCATTCCTTTTATACAGAAGAAGTCGTATTTCCTATCATAATGTTTATCCATCTTTATATTTTGACGTAGAGGTTTTGTTCAGAATTATTTGACTTTGATTAGTTTTGATTTAAATAATAAATAGATTTGTTTTCATCAATATTTGCTTATACACAAACGTAGTTAGTAGGAATATAGATGATTTGTTTAGAGTTGTTTGACTTTGATTGGTTAATTCTCAATTTTTGTTATTTAAAGTATTATTGAGCAAGTCAATTGTTTCCATCTTATTTTCTTCATTGCTTCATGCCTAAAATCATCTATTTTGATAAATCAAAATTTTTATGGATTTAATAGATGCAATGATGATTGATGACCATATGCCTTGTGCAAGGATAATACGGTATCCCTTTCAATTGTTGGAAATACTTCATATGTGAGGAAGATTTGACATCGCTAAAAGAATGGGTTGTATATTTGTATATAATACTTGATGAGTTAATTTCCTAATACCATATAATTTTGAAAAAGAGTAAATCTGATCAAATGTGTAAATCAATGCTTATTACCCATGGGTTTGTGGGCTCAAGCCTACGAGTGCCCCGTGGTTGTATCCACACAAGTGGACCTATATAGTGATTGTGTCACAAATTGTCACGCCCTAGCATTAGCCTTACTTTGATTTTGATACAAAGACCAAGATATTTGATATAATATGTAAAGTATTGGGATATTTTGTTTTAAAAAAAAAGTATTGGGGTATTTAGAAATAAAAAAGGAAATATATAGAGTAAAAGTAGAGGTGATATTTTCAAAAATAAAAATAAGATAAATTTATTGATGGACTAAAATGAATGTGTAGCAAGTGGGACATAAGTGACTATATTTGTTGAATGGCTTTATGTTCTTTCTTTTTATGTACACGCCCTTTGCTCGCCTTCCTTTCCATAGGGCCGACATCTTCATGAGGGTAAAGTTGACTTGCTGAAAGGCCAAGATACAAAACGTGTATGATTGTTATTTATTAAAAAATTGTTTAGTCCCCTTGAAAGTTTTATGAAAAGGGGTTCATTGTTCATCATTGAAGTTCATCCAAAACTGCATCTCTTAAAATCATTCTCTCTAAGCAATCGTTATTTGCATTCTCTGAAAGAAATGGCTCCAAGAACCTGTGGGTGTGGTGTGGGGACAACTGCAGCTGTGGTGACAGCTGCAACTGCAGCAACAGGTTTATTGTTTGATGCTTCTATCTGTAATGCCTAGTGTATTGCTCGACCAACCCGGCCGGTTATCTTTATATTGTATAAGAACCAGCTTAATCAAAAGCTTAAGCTTGTGGTTGAGGCTACATAATATGTTATATATTCAAACACGTCCTTTCACACGAGTGCCTTTGGGCTAGAAGTGTGAATTTGAAGGGTGGTGTAGATTTGAACTCGTGACCCATTTGTCACGTAGGCTCTGATACCATACAAAGAACCAACTCAACTTAAAGATTAGGTTATGGTTAAGGCTCCTAAATATATTATATACTCTAAACATATATTTTGTCGTGTTTGAAACAGGGACATGATGTATGCAAGGACTGAGTGTGGCTATGGTGATGACTGCAGCTGCGATCCATGCACCTGCGATTAAGAAACACAACCGATGGTATTCTGATGTAATATGAACTCCAATTATGTGTGTTTTTCTTTTGTGTGAAATATATGGTGATTTGTAAACTGAACAAAAGTCATGGCCTCTTCTTATCTATTGTTGTAGATAAGTTGATGTTTCATGGTTTGTGTGATTATGATCTGTGTAACATTTGAATTTTATATATATATATATATATATATATATATATATATATATATATATATATATATATATATATATATATATATATATATATATATATATATATATATATATATATATATATATATATATATATATATATATATATATATATATATATATATATATATATATATATATATATATATGAAGGAACAAGTGTTAACTTAATTATATAATCAAATAATGTTGTTAATATTAAAAAAATTACACATCGTTTTAATTACGATAATTGTCCATGTTGACTATGCATAATATCATCATTTGATAAGTTTTGTAACAAATTACTTTCACAATAAGGTATAACTCTATCATTTAAAAACTTATATTTTATCTTAGTTTTAATACTCCCTCCTATTCACCACAAGTGTCCTATTTGCTTTATTCACTCTATTCAATGCGCTTATTCTATCTTTAATATCTCTAATTGTGTATAATTAAAAATTATAAAAAGTTGATATAAATAATCCTTGCATTGAGACGAATCAAATAAGATCCCACTTGACTATGTTTTAACATATAGATTAATAATAAAATACAAATTAAGAGTAAGAAATAAATAGTGTTTAAAAAGTAAATGAGACACTTGTGATGACTAAGTAATTTTTTCTTTGGAGTTTTCTGAACTTTTATCCAAAAAAATTCAACACAAATTCATTTTATTAATTGATTAATTCATTGATTGACTGAGTACACATGATATCTATATGAGGTTTTGTATAATATTTATTTGTTATTATTGACAGGATGTCTAGAAGGGGGGGGGGGGGGGGGGGGGAGAGGGGGGGGGTGAACAGAGAGTATGGGCGTTTAAAATTTTTGTCTAGAAGCTTATCTCAAGAGATTATGGAGTCTTTCAAAACTGTTCTCTGGGACAGTTTTGAGTCAATTTGTAAAACAGTAACGTATGTGCGGAATATAAACTTTAAAGAATAACACACAATATGTATATATATATATATATATATATATATATATATATATATATATATATATATATATATATATATATATACATATATATATATATATATATATATATATATATATATGTGTATATATATATATATATGTGTATATATATATATATGTGTATATATATATATGTGTATATATATATATATATAT
>NC_080056.1:25101190-25148690 GCF_026212465.1 Amaranthus tricolor | reverse complement strand
ACAGTAAATCAAAATTTGGTAAATGATTGCAACCCAAACCCAATTTACAGTAGACACAATCACACAAGTGAGAGTCATTTTTCTGTCGTAAGTTATAACGACATTTACTACATTCCCAGGGGTTTTCATTCCTTTAAATTATGGCATCTTATTCTCATCGACATATACTTTTCTATCAATATATCTTTGAGATTTCTTCCCCTTCTCCAAGTGTCACATTTCACATACTAGTGGCGGTATTCGAAACTGATGTGTTAAAGAATATGGGGGCAAACCGACCAGTGATAATAACCATCAATGTCGGGTAGTAATTTTCATAATCTCCTACCGTGGCACAATGATCTACCTGTCCTTCAAGCTTTTTCTTATTACATCTAACAATCTGAAAGCAAACTATTCGTACAATAATGACTATTCCGTCAAAATACTTGAATTTCTTGATGGAAAAACTAAAATTGTTAGGCTTCAAAAATGCAGATGTATTTTAAAGAGTTATTCATTGATTATGTTCTGGAAAAGTCTTTTATTTCGTTATTTCACATTCACTAAAAAAATAACTTTTCTACAGAATATCCAAACAAGTTGAAAATCAGTTTGTAACTGTTTATATCGACTAATTTCCGACTATTTCAAATAGTCGGAATAAATATAAGGGAAATTATCAATGGTACTCCTGTGTTTTCTCGATTATCAATGGTATCCCCAACATATTATGCTAATTACAATCGTGATACTATTTAAGTATTTTCTGTAATCTTACCGTTTAATTTTAATTTGACCTAACCATGGTTAGTTTATGGTTGCTTATATACCCAGGTGCATCCATTTTCAAAACTCACGTTTCTTCTTCTTCCCTTTTCCTTTCGTCTTCCTTCTCTCCATCCATGGCTGCTTCTTCAAGATACTCATGATTTTGCGGTAAGGTTTATTCCGGCGCTTTAGAAGATCACCTGAAAGCCCTAACGTTAATTCTATTGAAATTGGTGATAGCTGGGTAAGGTTGAAGAAATGCTACTGTGACCCAACAAAGTTCTATGATGTTAGGGTTTCGGGTTCAATAAACAATCTCAGAAGAATCTATTACAAGTGTATTTCGTGCCGAGCATTTGAATGGGGTTATGATACGGATTTGAAGGAAAACCTTAATGAAGCTGCACATCCATTGGTTTAAGGGGCAACTCCTGTAACGATGAATGGGGAGCAATTTGCTGAACTCAAAGCTGAACTCAAAGCTAAACTCAAAGAGAAAAGGGAAGAAGAATAAGAAACGTGTGTCTAAAAATGGATGCACCTGGGTATATAAGCAACCATAAACTAACCATGGTTAGATCAAATTCAAAAATAAACAGTAAGATAACGGAAAAAACTTAAATAGTGTCACGATTGTAATTAGCATGATATGTTGGGGGTACCCTTGATAATCGAAAAAATACAGGGGTACCAAAGATAAAGTGCAATAACACAAGAATACCATTGATAATTTCCCTAAATATAATTGGTATTTCCTTATAGTTTGAAATCAGCTGTAATTTCCATTCAACATCGAACAATTGGAACTTGATTCTTAATTTCTGACTAACTAATTGGTCTTCCTTCGATATTTCCATCAGTCATTAGTCGAAATTTTGTCGCAAGCTTATTAAAGGTTTAATCGTAGTCGAAATATCTCTAAAGGAGCTGAATAATTAAGTTGTAAGAATTTTTTTGCATTTGACAATCATTTCTAAACTTTTAGAGACCCCTTTCAAAAATGAATGGCAAAATAATAGTAATATTTTATTTTTTGGATTTTTTTTTTCATTTGACAATCATTTCTAAACTTTTAGAGACCCCTTTCAAAAATGAATGACAAAATAATAGTAATATTTTATTTTTTTGATTTTTTTTTTCATTTGACAATCATTTCTAAACTTTTAGAGACCCCTTTCAAAAATGAATGACAAAATAATAGTAATATTTTATTTTTTGGATTTTTTTTTCATTTGACAATCATTTCTAAACTTTTAGAGACCCCTTTCAAAAATGAATGACAAAATAATAGTAATATTTTATTTTTTGGTTTTTTTTTTTTTCATTTGACAATCATTTCTAAACTTTTAGAGACCCCTTTCAAAAATGAATGACAAAATACAAGTAATATTTTATTTTTTGGAATTTGTTTATGTTTCAATTGATTAGTAATTTAGTTCTACAATTGTCCATTATCATTTTTTTGAATTATCCATGATTTGTATTAGGAATATTAAAATTAGCAATTGCAAAACATGTATTGAGATTAATTTGCCGAAAACACAAGGTGTACTAAGTTTTAAAGCTATTAGTGAATAAGTGATACATCAAAGCCAAAAAAAAAAAAAAAAGAAACAGATTTGATAACAAAACAGAAAGAGTAAAAATCCTAAAATAATAACAAATAAATATTATACAAAACCTCATATAGATATCATGTGTACTCAGTCAATCAATGAATTAAGCAATTAATAAAATGAATTTGTGTTGAATTTTTTTGGATAAAAGTTCAGAAAACTCCAAAGAAAAAATTACTTATTCATCACAAGTGTCTCATTTACTTTTTAAACACTATTTATTTCTTACTCTTAATTTGTATTTTATTATTAATCTATATGTTAAAACATAGTCAAGTGGGATCTTGTTTGATTCGTCTCAATGCAAGGATTATTTATATCAACTTTTTATAATTTTTAATTATACACAATTAGAGATATTAAAGATAGAATAAGCGCATTGAATAGAATGAATAAAGCAAATAGGACACTTGTGGTGAATAGGAGGGAGTATTAAAACTAAGATAAAATATAAGTTTTTAAATGATAGAGTTATACCTTATTGTGAAAGTAATTTGTTACAAAACTTATCAAATGATGATATTATGCATAGTCAACATGGACAATTATCGTAATTAAAACGATGTGTAATTTTTTTAATATTAACAACATTATTTGATTATATACTTAAGTTAACACTTGTTCCTTCGTGTATATATATATATATATATATATATATATATATATATATATATATAATTCAAATGTTACACAGATCATAATCACACAAACCATGAAACATCAACTTATCTACAACAATAGATAAGAAGAGGCCATGACTTTTGTTCAGTTTACAAATCACCATATATTTCACACAAAAGAAAAACACACATAATTAGAGTTCATATTACATCAGAATACCATCGGTTGTGTTTCTTAATCGCAGGTGCATGGATCGCAGCTGCAGTCATCACCATAGCCACACTCAGTCCTTGCATACATCATGTCCCTGTTTCAAACACGACAAAATATATGTTTAGAGTATATAATATATTTAGGAGCCTTAACCATAACCTAATCTTTAAGTTGAGTTGGTTCTTTGTATAGTATCAGAGCCTACGTGACAAATGGGTCACGAGTTCAAATCTACAGCACCCTTCAAATTCACACTTCTAGCCCAAAGGCACTCGTGTGAAAGGACGTGTTTGAGTATATAACATATTATGTAGCCTCAACCACAAGCTTAAGCTTTTGATTAAGCTGGTTCTTATACAATATAAAGATAACCGGCCGGGTTGGTCGAGCAATACACTAGGCATTACAGATAGAAGCATCAAACAATAAACCTGTTGCTGCAGTTGCAGCTGTCACCACAGCTGCAGTTGTCCCCACACCACACCTACAGGTTCTTGGAGCCATTTCTTTCAGAGAATGCAAATAACGATTGCTTAGAGAGAATGATTTTAAGAGATGCAGTTTTGGATGAACTTCAATGATGAACAATGAACCCCTTTTCATAAAACTTTCAAGGGGACTAAACAATTTTTTAATAAATAACAATCATACACGTTTTGTATCTTGGCCTTTCAGCAAGTCAACTTTACCCTCATGAAGATGTCGACCCTATGGAAAGGAAGGCAAGCAAAGGGCGTGTACATAAAAAGAAAGAACATAAAGCCATTCAACAAATATAGTCACTTATGTCCCACTTGCTACACATTCATTTTAGTCCATCAATAAATTTATCTTATTTTTATTTTTGAATATATCACCTCTACTTTTACTCTATATATTTCCTTTTTTATTTCTAAATACCTTAATACTTTTTTTTTAAACAAAATATCCCAATACTTTACATATTATATCAAATATCTTGGTCTTTGTATCAAAATCAAAATGAGGCTAATGCTAGGGCGAGGCTAGTGCTAGGGCGTGACAATTTGTGACACAATCACCATATAGGTCCACTTGTGTGGATACAACCACGGGGCACTCGTAGGCTTGAGCCCACAAACCCATGGGTAATAAGCATTGATTTACACATTTGATCAGATTTACTCTTTTTCAAAATTATATGGTATTAGGAAATTAACTCATCAAGTATTATATACAAATATACAACCCACTCTTTTAGCGATGTCAGATCTTCCTCACATATGAAGTATTTCCAACAATTGAAAAGGATACCGTATTATCCTTGCACAAGGTATATGGTCATCAATCATCATTGCATCTATTAAATCCATAAAAATTTTGATTTATCAAAATAGATGATTTCAGGCATGAAGCAATGAAGAAAATAAGATGGAAACAATTGACTTGCTCAATAATACTTTAAATAACAAAAATTGAGAATTAACCAATCAAAGTCAAACAACTCTAAACAAATCATCTATATTCCTACTAACTACGTTTGTGTATAAGCAAATATTGATGAAAACAAATCTATTTATTATTTAAATCAAAACTAATCAAAGTCAAATAATTCTGAACAAAACCTCTACGTCAAAATATAAAGATGGATAAACATTATGATAGGAAATACGACTTCTTCTGTATAAAAGGAATGGATAGTATAAAACTTATGTTCCAACTTCTAAACAACTGGCGTCATAAATAAAACTTACTAAAGCTTAAGCCTGTTGGACCAAATCAGATATAACTAATCTACTAATATATTATCTAATCTCAATCTAGACATTTCTCCGCCATTAACAAGAAGTTTTAAGCCAGTTTTTAGGTCCGGTATTCCCTCCTCCAAAACTGCACATACTGGGTAGATAGGAATGTCGTGCACCCTTCTCCGTAGCTCTTCTAAAACATGCTCTGCACCATCCTCGTCAATTTTATTCGCAACTACTAAAGATGGACGATCTGATAAACCTTCTTGGTAATGCTCCAACTCTATGACCAAATCTTTAAGTTGCTCCCATGGTGGAATTCCTTTGCGGCCATTAAGTGCCGCAGCTAAATCAATCACATATGCTAGGACTTTTGTACTTTCAATATGTCGCAAGAACGCATGCCCAAGACCACGATTCTCGTGAGCACCCTTAATAAGTTCCGGGATGTCGGCCACCGATATTGAGAGTTCATCATAGTTTAACTTTCCGATATTTGGTCTCAAGGTTGTAAAGGCATAATTACCTACAACAGGTTTGGCCCTAGAAATCGCACCCAGAAGAGTGCTTTTACCAGCATTAGGCATTCCGACAAGGCCGATGTCAGCAATACTTTTGAGCTCTAGAATCAAACTAGCCTGTGACCCGGACAAACCAAGTCTTATATCAGGTTGATGATCATTATCAAAATTCCCTTGGTTATCATTTCTGCCATTACCGTGACTTGTATCTTTTAGGGTCTTTTTATTGTGTCTCCCAGATGACACACTGCCTAAACCACCTTCATCACCCTGAGCAACCACTATTTGTTGCCTTTCTTCGGTCAATTGAGCAAAATTATATTGAATTTCTACCCCATCTTCTTTCAACTCTTCCTCAGACATACCACTGTCAATTTCTAGATCATCATCCTCAGCTGATTCATTTGTGAAAGCATAGTTCGAGTAACATACATTCTTGCCACGTTTTGATATTAATTTACCATGTGAATGAGAAGTGGGAGAGCAATGTTTAATAGATGATCCAGGAGAAGCATAACACTCGGAAATACCACTCTTATTAGAGGATGAAACATGAGACCTATCCTCTGCCTGATCTATTTCTGATTCTCGTGAACTAGAAGTCGACATCTGATCAGATGCAAGGAAATCAGAAGTAATGGTACCTGGAATATCCCAAGGGTTAGACCCACCAGAAGATGGTTTCTCAACTGTTGAAGGTATTTCTCCCTCCACCAAATGGATAACAGTACCAACAGGTACTTGCACAACCTGCAGCAAAAGATTGAGCCGTCAATTTTCCCAAACCCAAATATAGAGACAGTATTAAATAAACATGACCTTTATACAAAAGAAATTTAGGAAAAAAATTATCTATCATTACCTTGTCTTTTCCACGGTTACCAATCTTATTCTTTGAGGCGCCATGCCCACCTCTTTCCCCAATCTACAATCCAAAACAATTCTAGGCATCAGTATTGGATCAGTCACATTAATAGCATTGTAGCTCATATACATCAAATATCACATACATACAATATGATGCTGTAGACAACGGAAATCCCAAACTGCAGATGTGCACCGTAGAATCACATCACCACCTCTTCCACCGTTCCCACCTGTCGCAATGAATTGTAATAACTATAATGTTATCAATTGAACTCAAAAGATAATTCCAATAGAAAATATCAGCACTATCCTCAATAACCAAGACATTTGAGAAGGGGTTAAAGTGTACCTACCATCAGGCTTGCCAAAGCGATCATTTCGACTACGATGCAAGCTGGCATTGCCACTTCCACCATCGCCTCCTTTGACATGCAACCTAAAGCGGTCAATCATTCGCCTCTCCTATAAAATATTAGCATCCCTAATTCAAGTATAGGCTTAAAAGAACCATAAGACGAAAATAGCTTCTTTCTTTGCATATAAACACTATAAAAAAATCCAGTGAGATAAGCTAGAAACCTGCAAAGGAGTAGCTTTTGACTTCTTCCCAGGACCATTAGAATATAAGAATATGACAAAAGAAGCCTCAGTGATGTCAAAGGTTTGCTTAAAGATCCTTCTTGATGAAGGTACCTTGGTATGCATAATAATCTCCTTGTTACTAACATCTCCATGCATCAACAAACCACAAATCCAGATGTCAATCTTGTCTATCCCACCTTTTTAGCCGGTTTTCTTTATATAGAAAAGAGATAATAACAAGATTTTAAACGCAATATAACAAATGCTCTGAGTTAAAATAATGGTTCTGAGATCTCTGCCATAACTCCATATTCTCCTTACCGAACTCAATTATTTCCTTCTTGAATGAGATTCAGTTCCAACTCTTCCAATTTTCAGTTGGACACATCACTGCTTTAAAATTCAGATTAGAAGAAATCATATAAAAAGCTGGTAAGAGTGGTGGCAAGTAATAAAAGTGTTAGTAAATGAGACCTTTAGTCCCCTCATTAATAAGTTTATATATTAAATAGATTAATTAAAAGATACATAAGTAGTTAGAGAAGTTATTGGTAGTTGAAAGGCCAAAGGTTGTGATTATTCATTGAATACATTTATTAGTTAGTATTTTTGTTCCCCTAATATAAATGGTGCTATATTCATCATTTTGTAAGACAACCATAAAAAGCTACAAACTAGCAAAATATATATTTATCTCCCTTTATCTCTCTCCTAGCATATTCTCATAGATCTCACTACTTCACCTAATAGTTCCCAAGAATTGGTATCAAGAGTCTTAAGTTTTAAGCATCGGTTCCACATATACACAAAAAACCTAAACACATGGCTTCTTACTCTTCAACATCTAGACCTTCAATTAGAATTTAATTCACATTTTCAATTGAGAGAATTAAGATTTTTGGTGTGTCAAAATGAAGACTAGTCTAAAAGCCAAAGATTTGGAAAGTAGAAGAAAGTGGTCCTAAGGCAGGAACAATGTTTTCTCAGCAATAACGTTAAAACTGACAACTCCATCAATGGAGGAGATCATCGAAGATCAATCCTTCAAAACGATGTGACAAATACCATTTTTTCAATAATAGTTATTGCAAGTTCATCCAAAGAAGCAGTGTACTTTGCAGAAAGAGTTTCAAAGAAGTGAGAAGATCAAGACAATTAGATTTCAAAACTTGAGAAAGAGATTTTGGAAATCTGAGTAAAGAAAACATCAATAATTACTACACAAGAGTCAGAAAAGTAGTCATTCGAATATAGAGATAGATTAAAGAATATATTGTCAACAAAATCTTGACAACCGTGATAGAAGCATATGATAGTGCAAACGCTATGATAGACAGCACAAAGTACTTCTCAACTATAACAATATTAGAGGTGGTAGTATGACGCGCAGAATGAAGGCTTAAGAAGAAAGAGTAAATAGAAGAACAAAGATGAGTCCAAGGAGCATTTCAAACGAGTCACAAAAAAAAACGTTGGAGGTCAGAAACCCTTCTAACTCAAGTTATGTTGAAGGAGGAAATGCAGGTGAAAGTCAAGTTTTCTCCATGTGGAATTGTCATGGGCAAGGTAAGGCCCAGGCCAAACATCTATATGGTATATTCTAGAAGAAGACAAAAACAGTTACAAAAGTGTATTGGTGATACATTGTTTGGCAATTTTGTTTGACTAAGAATCTATTTTGTTTTCAAACTAATGAGCTGTAAGTGTTAGGCATTCTAGAAAACAGTAACAACTCAAAACTACCAGTTGCTTAAATAAGATTAATTTAAACTTATGCGAAAACTTAATACTTATATCAAGCTATTACATCTATAATATAATTAATTACTAATTGACAATATTTCCACTAAATATCCGTCAAAAATTTAAATATTAAAGTTTACAACACTTAAAATATGTAAAGAATTACATTATAAGAAGCATTTGAAATGATTTTGATGAGAATTGAAATCTAATGCATTTGTGTTTTAATCTAGTAATTATTTGTAGAAGAGAAAAAGGGAGAAAAAGAGAAGACAAAATATTATTGAACTGAATGATCTAAAAATCATACATTATTGGAGTATATATATACATCATAAAGGAATCTAAAAAACCAGTATAACAAACTTAGAGTTTGTTATAGTTATAACAACCTTGCATGAGCTGGCGAAGGTATTGCTTGTGCATGGAGGTAGCAGCAGTAGTATTCCTAATTCTTAGGAATTCTGTTATGCACTTTGGTATCATCAACACCCCCCCCCCCCCCTCAAACTAGGGATGGATGACATGCCTAGTTTGCTCATCAATTGGTAATGCTAGTGAGAGGGCAAGATCTTAGTGAGGACATCAGCTAACTGGTTCTTGGTTGGTAGATAAGTCAACTGAAGGAGCCCCTCTAGAACCTTGTCTCGAGTAAAGTGGCAATCGATGTCAATGTGTTTAGTGCGTTCATGGAACACAGGGTTCCTGGCAATGTGTAGTGCACTTATATTATCACAATGTAGTAGAACAGGCTTCAAGGATTTGAGTTGTAGTTCTTCTAATAACCTTACTAGCCAAGTGACTTCACTTGCTGCAGAGGCCATTGCTCTGTATTCAGCCTCACTAGAAGACCTTGAAATTGTCCCTTGCTTCTTTGATTTCCAACTTATAGGTGAGGAACCCAATAATAAGATGTATCCTGTGATAGACCTTCTGCTATTTGGACATGAAGCCCAATCGGAGTCAGAATAAGCTTGGAGTTGTAATTGATCAGAACCTTTAATGATAATACCTTGGCTTGCTGTGGCATATACATAGTTCAATGTGTGTTGTAAAGCAGAAGCATGAGGGGTGCGAGGTTTTTGCATGAACTGACTAAGGCACTGAACAATATAGGCTAGATCTGGTCTGGTGTTAGTTAAAAAATTTAACTTACCAGCCATTGTTCTATAATAACTGGGATCATCATATAGTTGACCTTGATTAGTTGTTAATTTGAGATTTTGTGGTAGGGGAGTAACAACTGGTTTGAAATTTTTGTGTTTGGATTCTTTGAGGAGTTCTTTGGTGAGCTTTGTTTGAGAGAGAAAGATTCCTTCAGCAATGTAGTTAACTTCCAACCCTAGGAAGTAATGCAGTATCCCTAAGTCTTTAATACTGAAGGTATCATGGAGGTAGTGCTTGAGTTGTGAAATGCAACTAATGTCATTGCCAGTGAGGATAATATCATCAACATATACAACAGCAACTGTAATTTTATTGCCATCCTTTTGTATGAAGAGGCTATAATCATTTTTTGATTGAAGAAAGCCTTGAGATTGTAAAGAAAGCATCAATTTGTGAAACCATTGCCTTGAGGCTTGCTTGAGACCATATAATGACTTTTTAAGCAAACGAAATTTATTTTGTGGATTTGGAAAGCCATCTGGAACTTTCATATATACCTCCTCATTTAGATCACCATGGAGGAAAGCATTGTTGACATCAAGTTGGAAGATGTGCCATTTATGATGTACAACAAGAGCTAGAAGACTTCTTATTGTGGCCATTTTGACAACAGGGGAGAATGTTTCATCATAATCAATACCATGCTTTTGATTGTATCCTTTAGCCACTAACCTTGCTTTGTATCTTTCAATAGATCCATCAGCATGAAGCTTAACTTTATATACCCACTTGCTTCCAATAGGTTTCTTATGAGTAGGTAGATCAACCAATAGCCAAGTTTCATTGTCAGACAAGGCTTGTAATTCTTTCTGCATTGCATGTACCCATTTAGGATCTTGAGAGGCTACTTTGTATGAAGTAGGTTCAGTGATGGATGTAAAGTGAGCCATAAGACATTTCTGAGAATTGGAGAGATCATGATAGGACATCATAGAACACCATTTGTTAGTTGCACAGGAAGCAGTATTGCAAACATAATCTGAGAGGTAAGTGGGGGGTTTTGTCTGTCTGTGAGATTGTCTTAGAGGGATTTAAGGTGTTGTATTTTCTTGTGGGACAATGTTGGTTGAAAGATCAAGAGTAGTAGAATGGGATGTGTCAGAATTAGTTTGAGAAATATTGGTCTGATTTTCTGGAATATTTTCTGAAAAAATTGGAGTGTGAAAGATATCATCCACTATTGTGTCAGTATTAGTTGATATGGGTTGGAAAAATGGATAATGTGGATGGTTATGTGTTTGGGCTGATTTTTGATGATAAGGGTAATGTTTTTCATAAAAAGAAACATCTCTTGATATGATGATAGTATGTGTAGTAAGGTCATATAGTTTGTAGGCCTTTTGGTTGTTAGGATATCCAAGGAATATGCATGGATTTGCCCTAGTATCAAATTTTGTTTTATGAGGAGAAGTATTGGAAACATAGCAGAGACAACCAAAACATTTTAAGTGATCCATTTTTGGAGGAATAGCAAGCAACTTTTGGTAGGGAGAAATGTTGCCTATGCTTTGTAATGGCATTCTATTAATTAGATATGCAGCTGTTAGAACACATTCTCCCCAAAACTTTATAGGAATATTAGATTGAAAGTATAGAGCTCTTGCAGTCTCTAATAAGTGCTTATGTTTTCTCTCTACAACACCATTTTGTTGTGGTGTATTACGACAAGATTTATAATTAATTATGCCTTTAATATGGTAAAAAACTTTTATTCTACCTTCACATAGCTCAGGTGCATTGTCAGTTCTTACACTTTGAATATTGCTATGAAATTGATTAAAGACATAAGAATGAAAATGCTCAAAGATAGTAGGCACTTGAGATATGTTTTTCAATAAAAAAATCCAGTTAGTCCTGGTAAAGTCATCTACAATAGTGAGAAATGAAGTACATCTATTGTAGGTGGAGTGCCTATAGGGTCCCCATACATCCATATGGAGTAATTGAAAAGCTTTATTTGTTTTTATTGAACTAGTTGGAAAGGGAAATCTATTCTGTCTTGCTGAGGGACAGATTTTACATAGACAAGAATTTATGTAACCAGAAACATTCAAAGAAGGAAAGATATGCTTTATTACAGGAAATGGTGCATGACCTAGTCTGAGATGCCATAGCTTTGTGTGTTCAATATCTGAAGCAGCACAGCATATGGAAGCAGAAGAGTCTTTTTGAGGTTGTTTGTTGGATGCAGGAAAAATATCAACAAGATGGTAGAGGCCTTGTATGAGTTTACCAAGCAAGATTGGTCTTCTCAGAGAAGGGCCCTGAACAGAACAACAATTGTTGAGAAATGTGAGGGAGTAATGCATATCACTACAGAGCTTGGTGACAGAAATTAGATTGAATTGAAAAGCAGGAACATGGAGTACATTTCTAAGTGTGAGTTATGGACTTAAAATAACAGTGCCTTTATGAGCTATTTTTATAAAATTTTCATTTGGAATGGTTATGCTATTATCAATATTATCAGAAACAGTAGTGTAAGAACTGAATAAGGAAAGATCAGAACACATGTGGTTTGTGGCTCCACTGTCAATTATCCAAGTAGAATGAGACATAGAAAGAAAACAAGATTTACCTGCTAAGAGACAGGTACTTGTCATCATTAGTATCCTCAGTTGTTGGAACACTTTGAGTATCATGTTGGCCAATAAGAGAAAGAGTTGATCATTGTATTGATCAACTGTAAGTTTTGGAGATGCAGTTTGATTGTTGTTGGAATTATCTGCCTGGACCATTGCAGCAACCTTCTTGTTGTTCCAATTGTCTCTAGTAGAATTAGTAGGAAATCCATGCAGCCTGTAACAATTTTCTTTTGTATGGCCCTGCTTCTTACAATAGTTACAGAATAGAGTGGATTTTCTTGTGTTGGTTGCATTAGTGCCATAGTGAGGAGGTCTATAAGTAATATTTTGAGACTGAGATGCAGTATTGTTATTAGTATCATAGAATCTCTTTTTATTAATAGCGGCAAGTCCAATAGCTTCATCAGTAGTAGCATTGATATTGGAGGCTAATGCAGAATGTTTCTCTTCTTGCATGATTAATCTATAAGCATGAGATATGCTAGGAAGAGGTTGTTGCATGAGTATATTACCTCGGATAGCTTTGTAGGCAGGATTGAGTTTCATGAGAAATAGAATTAACCTTTGCTCTTCTCTCATTTGTAGTAACTTGCTGTTGATTCCACAAGTACAATTAGTGCAATGACAAGTAGGCAGAGGATTTGAAGCATCAAATTCATCCCATAGCATCTTGATCTTTGTGTAATAAGTGGAGAGACAATCAGAACCTTGATCAATGTCAAAAATTTGTTGAGTGAGAGAGTAAATCTGTGTTCCAAAAGTAACTCCAAATCTTTCTTCAAGATTTTGCCAAATTTCTTGAGTAGTAAGAAAGTACAACACACTTCTGGCAATCTGAGGATCTAGCACTTTCATAAACCATGAAATTATGGTATTATTGATTCTTTCCCAGGCTTTAAAGTTAGAGTCAGTAGAAGTAGGTTGTGGAATCTGACCATTAATGAATGCAAGTTTATTCTTGGATGAATGCAAGTTTATAAAAATAAAGGCACTGTTATTTTATAAAAACCTTAAAAAAATTGTGAAAAACCTAATTCCGTATAAAAACTAAACGCATCCGTCAGAAATCCAAAAACTCGAAATAAGGAAGATTGAAATGAAAAGGGAGAAGATTGAAAGAGAAAATTATACCAGGAAAAGAGCAAATTGCCATTTCGCCATTCGAGATCCATTTCGTCATTCCAGGAAAAAGTAGAAAAATGAGGAGTAACAACATGTAAGATAAGGAACTGATGAAAGAACTTATCGAGAGAACAGAAGGAAAAGGCAATAGAAGAAAATGACAAGAAGAAAATAACAAGAAAACAGTAGCGTTGAAAAGCAAAGGAAAATGAAAGAAACTTGCGTGGATCAATCTGAAGCGTCCGCGGTTACACGTGGCAAAACCAGAGCAAAAGTAAAACTCACTGTTCATTAGATCTAAATATGAACAGTGCAAAAATAAACAAAGATGATGCATGATCAATGTGTTGTATAACTCCTCTCACAATTTCGAGTGTAGACATTGTCTCACCTACATGGTACACAAATTAGTTGCAAGCTAAGTCTAACAAGTATGTAGAATCATTTCAGAATCATTATATAACGTAATAATTCGAAATAATCACAACCCCTTTTAACTCTGAAGTTGTCTTGTATGATTGTATTCTATTTTTGATTCTATTAACCAATAACACTCATCTTGGCAAATGAGGTCAATTCAACTTTATAGAACACTGTTACATTGGCATTACAATTCATTTGTCATTAGAAATAGTCCACTAAATGCAAGTTAAGGTTAGCATAAGAAAAAAAAATGTAAAAACTTAAATCAAAGTATGATGAAATAAAAATGTTACAGGATGATTAGAAGAGTTTGTTAATTTCAGGTATTTTGGGGGGAAAGTTTGTTAGAGGAGTTTGTTAGCCTTTTTTTGGCATTTTCTGGTTTGTTATAACACCCATACTTAGTTTCTTTGCTATTTTGTGTGGTAAAGAATTGTGTTAATTAGTTTATAAGGCACACTTTGGGATTGTAAGGAATATGATTAAAATACTACTTTCCTCATCTCTTTTCTTTTTCTCTCTCTAATTTTCTGTTCTCTCTGAATTCGTTGTGCATTGAATTTCAGAATCTCAATTTTGAAATTCTTCCTTATCACTGGTATCAGAGCCACGTTGTGCTCCCTCTGACTTCAGTACATTCTGGCGCCAGTTGTTACTAGGCGAATAACCAAGATGGAGGCTTAGCTAGGTGACTTGGAGAGGAAGTTTGAGGAACAAACCAAAGCTTCTGCCCAGAAATTTTATGAGATTCTACGAATGATGCAGATGATGAAGGATAGTATGGCAACACCAAGGAATGAAGATCGAATTGCTCAGCCAAAATTAGGGTATAATCCTAAACTAGAGTTCCCTAAATTTGATGGTAGTAATGTTAGAGTGTGGGTCAAGAAATGCTGCAAATACTTTGATGTATGTAAAATTTCTAATGATCAAAAGGTAGATCTAGCATCTCTTAACATGATAGGGAAGGCTGAAACCTGGGTAACTAGCTACTTAGCTAGTAGGTCAATGGTTGATTGGCATGATTTTGTGATAGATGTGAGTACTCGTTTTAGAGATGAAAGGGGAATGAATGTGGTTGAGGAATTCAATAGGCTGCAACAGACTGATAGCATTGAATCCTATGTTGATGAGTTTGAAAACCTGAAAGCTATAATGCTACAGAATGGCTATTGCTTGCATGATTCATACCTGTTAGAAAGTTTTATAGGAGGGATGAAACCGGGAGTTAAACCTCTAGTAAGGGCTTTTAAGCCACAATCAATAGCTGCTGCTATTGAATATGCTCGATTACAGGAGGAATCAATTAAAGCCAACTCACAAAAAACCTGGAAACCAAACACATATCCTCAAAATTCTTACCAAAACACAACCCTGAACTACAAACAACCTCCCCTGCTTCCTACTCCTGCAGCCAAGCCTTTAGCCATGATCAATACCACCACAAAACCACCTAAAATACCAAAATATGTACCAGCTGATGTTAGGGTAGAAAAAATTGCCAAAGGATTGTGTTACTATTGTGATGCCCCTTATGCCAGAAACCACAAATGCCCTTTCAAAGAGTCCCAACTTTTTACAGTAGAGATTACTGGCTTAGATGAAGCAGACACTATAGCAGTTGAGTTGGAAGAGCAAGATGAGGCAACTACCTGTGCCCCTTACATCTCCTTAAGTGCCTTGACAGGTGACCAAACCTATCATACTATGAGAATCAAAGTGATGAAGGACGATTTTCCTATTCACACTCTAGTTGATTCAGGCAGTACACACAACTTTCTAGACATAAGTTTAGCTAGAAAATTAGGATGTGAGAATGAGACCATACCTGGTAAATCAGTCATGGTGGCTGATGGGAACAATCTGCTATGTCACTCAGTCTGCAAGAAGTTTACTTGGTCAGTAGCAGGCCATGAGTTCACCACGGAAGTCATGTTAATCCCATTAGGCAGTTGTGACATGGTTTTAGGAATACAATGGTTGAGTACACTAGGAACTATTGCCTGGGATTTCAAACACTTGACTATGAACTTCAGCATAGGAAGTGAGTCAGTGGAATTGAGAGGTGTTCCTAACAGGAAGCTGAGGGTATGGGAACATGGTCCATCCCTTAAGTTACTATCAGGAGCTGCACAGGTTTGCTTAATCCAGGTATCTGATATAGACACAGTAAACCAGGACCCGTGCTTGTTTCAGTTGCAGGCTGAGGAGGTTGAGTATGAGGAGCTTCAACAGATGAAGTCTCAGTTTCCTAGTGTTTTGAGGAGCCTTCAGAACTGCCTCCTATTAGGGGAGTGTTTGATCACAGGATTAACCTAGAACCTGGTAGTGGAGCTGTTAATATCAGGCCCTATAGATATCCCTTGAAACAAAAGGATATCATTGAACAGTTAGTTCA
Organism: Amaranthus tricolor; assembly: GCF_026212465.1. Taxonomy (NCBI): domain Eukaryota; kingdom Viridiplantae; phylum Streptophyta; class Magnoliopsida; order Caryophyllales; family Amaranthaceae; genus Amaranthus; species Amaranthus tricolor. The sequence continues at coordinate 25,132,376 of NC_080056.1, read as the reverse complement.
GGAAATGCTTGAGAGAGGCATAATCCAAACCAGTTCAAGTCCTTTTGCATCTCCAGTGGTGCTAGTGGGGAAGAAGGATGGAACATGGAGATTGTGTGTGGATTACAGGGAATTGAACAAAAAAACCATCAAACACAAGTTTCCTATACCTGTGCTAGAAGAATTAATTGATGAATTGTCTGGAGCATCAATCTTCACTAAAATAGATTTAAGAGCAGGGTACCATCAACTTATAATTCATCCTAATGATGTGTTCAAGACAGCTTTCAGGACTTCATCAAGGACATTATGAATTCTTAGCCATGCCCTTTGGTCTCACAAATGCTCCATCTTCTTTTCAGAGTTGGATGAATGCTGTTTTCAAACCCTTGCTGAGAAAGTGTGTGTTGGTTTTCTTTGATGACATCCTGGTGTACAGCAAGACAATGGCAGAACATTGGCAGCATTGGTCAGCAGTATTTGCAATAATGACTGAGAATAAGTTACATGTAAAGTTGAGCAAATGTTCATTTGTGTCTTCAAGAGTGGAATACCTTGGGCATTTTATTCCTGCTAAGGGAATTGAAACTGATCCTAGCAAAATAAATGCAATTGAGTCCTGGCCAAGCCCTACAACTATTAAAGATCTCAGAAGCTTTTTAGGGTTAGCTGGTTACTACAGAAGATTTGTAAAAGGCTATGCCTTAATCAGTAAACCTCTCATTGATTTACTGAAAAAGGGAGCATTTGCTTGGAATGATACTGCACTGAGAGCTTTTGAGGATTTGAAAACAACCTTGATCACAGCCCCAGTCTTGGCTTTACCTGATTTTGCAAAGACTTTTGTAGTAGAAACAGATGCTTCAACAAAGGGAATTGGGCTGTATTAATGCAAGAGCATCATCTTATAGCTTTCATTAGTAGAGCTTTGGGGCCAAAATGGGAAGCACTATCTGTGTATGAAAAAGAACTTCTGGCTATGGTTTTTGCAGTACAAAAATGGGAGCAGTATTTACTAGGGTCTCATTTTATAATCAAGACTGACCAAAAAAGCCTTAAGTGGTTGTTACACCAGAAAGTTTCCACCCCTTTTCAGCAGTTTTGATTGTCCAAACTCATGGGTTTTGATTATGAAATCCAATATAAACCTGGTCAAGAAAATGTTGTTGCTGATGCTTTATCCAGAGTTCAAGGTTCAGAAGTATTGCTGATGGCCATATCTGTAATTGATTCCAATCTCACCCAGGCTATCACTGATAGTTATGCTTTGGATGACAATACCATGGGGATCTTGCATAAGTTACAGAATGGAGAGGATGTGCTAGGATTTAAATATCAAGAAGGCCTTCTAAGAAGACATGGCAAAATTGTAGTAGGGCCTGATGAAAACTTAAAAAAGCAATTAATAGGCTGGTAGCATGCTTCTCTGGAAGCAGGACACTCTGGTAGAGATCACACTACTAAGAGATTACAAGGGCTCTTCTATTGGAGAGGTATGAGTAAGGATATAAGCCAGTTTGTGAGAAAATGTGTGGTGTGTCAGGCCTCAAAGTATGATACAGCAGCAAAACCTGGTAAGCTGCAACCCTTATCCCAGAAACAGTTTGGACTAATATTTCTATGGATTTTATCTCTGGATTACCAATGTCTATGGGCAAGAATGTGATCTTTGTGGTGGTGGATAGATTGAGTAAATATGCTCATTTTATGACACTCAAGCACCCTTATTCAGCTCTGGAGGTTGCCCAAGAATACTTAGACCATGTTTTCAAGCTCCATGGGCGGCCTAGAAGTATAGTGAGTGATAGGGATCCCGTTTTTCTAAGTCAGTTCTGGCAGGGGTTGTTTTCTCTCCATGGAACTGAGTTTCTGTTATCCTCTTCCTACCATCCTGAAACTGATGGACAGACAGAGGTTGTGAACAGGTGTTTGGAGACTTACCTGAGATGTATGTCTAGTGAGAGACCTAAGGATTAGTGTAAATATATGCCTATGGCTGAATGGTGGTATAACACACACTTTCACACTGCTACTCAAGCAACACCTTATGAAGTTGTGTACTGTCAAAAACCACCAACCCACCTTCCTTATTTGCCTGGGGAGTCACCTAATGTAGTTGTAGACAGAAGTATGCAGAAAAGGGAAGAAATACTTAAAATTCTCAGAGCCAATCTCGAGAGAGCTCAACACAGAATGAAGATGCAAGCTGACAAAAGGAGGTCTGAGAGACAGCTTGTCTTAGGGGATTGGGTATGGCTTAAATTGCAGCATTACAGAAGCAATCTGTGCAGTTCAGGAGCAATACTAAATTGGCTCCGAAATACTTTGGGCCTTTTAAGGTCATAGCTGTGATAGGAAAGGTGGCCTACAAATTGCAGTTACTTGACAGCTCTAAGATCCATAATGTGTTTCATGTTTCTCAGCTCAAGCAATTCAGAGGAACATTGCCTTTAGTTGCTGAAATACCTAGGGATGGTCAGGATCAAACTACCCCACTTTTACCAGCTGCAATTATGGAGTCCAGAGTCATACAGGTTGCAGGCAAAGATGTGCACCAATACTTGATCAATTGGCAAAATAAGCCCCCTTATGAAGCATCCTGGATTACAAAAGAGGATTTTGAGGCAAAATTCCTTGGTTTTTGTCACACCTTGACTTGAGGGCAAGTCTCTCATAGGGGGAGCAATGATACAGGATGATTAGAAGAGTTTGTTAATTTCGGGTATTTTGGCGGGAAAGTTTGTTAGAGGAGTTTGTTAGCCTTTTTTTGGCATTTTCTGGTTTGTTATAACACCCATACTTAGTTTGTTTGCTATATTGTGTGGTAAAGAATTGTGCTAATTAGTTTATAAGGCACACTTTGGGATTGTAAGGAATATGATTAAAATATTACTTTCCTCATCTCTTTTCTTTTTCTCTCTCTAATTTTCTGTTCTCTCTGAATTCGTTGTGCATTGAATTTCAGAATCTCAATTCTGAAATTCTTCCTTATCAAAAAAAGAATGAAGTATTAATTTTAAACCTAAAATTAAACCTAAAGATAAAATTGTAATCCACAAAACATACATTTATTCAACCCAAGTATTATTACATCTTCAGATACAGAACTAAAAGGGTCTTGATGGTTTTACAAGATTAATGAATTTATTTTCCAAAGCTTCACTTATGTACTTCTTAACTATGGCATGTCTAAGCAGATAAGTGAAGTTTTTAGCATGAAAATTTATGCACTAAACCAAAATTTTCGTTAACAGCTCGATAACTCTTTTTTGCGTAGATACACGTGCATATTCATATAGCAAACAATGTCTCTGTTGAAATTACTTAAGCTTTGGACAATATGAAATACATATTACCAGTTTAGACACGTATAGACTGCATAGATAAGCAGACTAAAATGCTTTTAACTATCTAAAGAGTTGCTGCACTTCTTAATATCAAGATTTACAATTACACAACTCATCTTGTTATCATAAGTCAGATGGACATTGTTACTTGTCAAACAGTATGAAATTCCTTAAGTTTGCCAGATCACTGCTGCATACATGTGGCAAACAACATTTCAGACATGTAGGAAAAATATAGAGGTAATCAAACATCGGGCCGGGCCGAGAGGCAAAAATCTGTCCATTAATGCGGGCCGGGCCGAAGTGCGGGCCAAAAAGTTCTTGCCCAAACCCGTACTATGCGGGCTTGCGGGCCTATGTTATATATTATTTATATATATTATGTAAAATTTAAATAACTTTATAATTTTTAAATTTTTATGTAAAATTTATTTATCCAATCTAAAAGGTATTATTATGAAGTATTGAAAATCTAAAGAGATTGAAGCAGCCAATAAGAGTTAGGAGGAGTACTGGAGCCTAAATGACAAACTCATGGTCCCTGCCTCCCTCCTGCTGCTTGCAGTGTTGTAGTTGTACCAAACAATTTCTTCTATTTTTTTATTTTAAATTAATTTTAAGATAACCATGATTATTTCACTATTACTTAAAGCACTCATCAATAATGCTTTAAATTAAAAACTTTTTCGGGCCGGGCCGGCCCGGCCCGGCCCACGGACCAAACACCAAATCCCAAATCCGTCCCAAAAAAATCGGGCCACTTATTTTCTACCCAAACCCGCCCATCGGGCCATATTTTGGCACCCAAATTCTCACTTTTTCGGGCCAGGTCGGATCGGGCCGGCGGGCCGGGCCGCCCATGATCACCTCTAGTAAAATATATTAGATTCTAGATGAAAAGGTTCTATCACAACATTCATTGAGCTCTATTACTCGAAAAAAACCAATAATCGATGATAGCCCCAAAATAAATTTGTCTAACAATCCAGTAATTTGTGAATAGCAACAATTATCTAAAAAACGTTAACCAAGATAATGACTGCTAATTAAAATGCGATAAATATACAATTATACTCTATAATCTTGATGTCAATTAATCTTCTTAAGGATCAGTTGACGGACACAAACACAAAAGCTGCTATCCTGAACTAATTGACCGTTATGTTAGGAAAGAACATCATTATTGAACATATCAATTAAATGTTAGAGCTGCTGCTTACTTATCAATGAGTTGGCTTCTTCTATTGATAAACTATTTCATGGCTTCATGAAAATAACTTTTATGAGAATGTGGATAAACTCTTTTAAAGGTAAGAAGCATTGGGAATTTGGGATAATAAAATGATCAGATGGCTCATGGCTTCTTTATATGGTGACTTCTTTAATTATTCCGATTAACAGCAAGATGACTAAAGCGACTACTATGTGGCATCAAGGAGGTCGCTGATCGTGTGTTGGAGCACACACTTCGTGCCTTTAAAATTTTAATGGCATCACTAATCCCGAATTTGTTGGATTCAAATGTCAACAATAGTAAATCGACTACTATTTAACACTTACACGACATTTCATTATCCCATTGTCATTAATCCACTCGCTCCAATATCAGCTAATTAGATACTACGAACAAGAAGAATCATTATTAAAAAGCAATGCTAACAATGTTGAGTCATTAATATTACAAAAGAACTCACACCACAACAGTACGCAAGAATAGAATTAAAGAAACATAATGGACAAGGAAAGAAAGCAAAAAATCAAGATTAATGGTAAAAGTCTATTACATGATGTGATCTTCAGTCCACAAAATGCTATAGCAGATTAAGCATTCAGAGTTCATCAATCAATACATTTAACCAAGACTCCTCTTTCATATCCATTCTCTATTTCTCTTAATAATTTATCCATAAAAACTCATTATAAGAGGAAATAAGTAGAAATTTGCAGTACCACTAAATTACAGATTAAGCACCAATAATCACAGTAAGCTCTTCAGCTATGGATCGATAAGGACAGCTACTTTTTTACCATTCAGATAAAATCAATTCATTATTTCTTTTGATAAAAAACCCTAAAAAACAAATAAAAAATACACAAACCCAAACTCTACAAATTAACTAAGCAATTAAAGAAACAAAAGTAAACAATTCTTAAAAACGATGCTCAAAAATCAACTACACATATAAAAATTAATTGAGATGAAATTTGAAATCAAATTGTAAATCATAAATTTAATAAAAACAAGATGAAAAAAGAGGATGAAACATACATGATCAAGAAGGGATATACAAATCTCTGTTTACCATAAATCATTATTTATATTAATTGTAAATCTCTGTTTATATATCTTATATTAAAAAAAAATAAAAAAAATAAAAAAAATAAAAAAAAAACTATGTGCAAGCAAGGCACATATTTATATACTTCTAATATGGTTAAACCAAATATTAATGATTTAAAACTTTATTTTTCCAAATTAAATCAAAGTTATTGAAACACTATTAATTAGGTTTATACTTTTTCAGTAAACTCTATTATAATATTTTCATAATTGATAATATGACAATAATACATGACAATCAGTTACAAGCAAACATTTCATAGCGAGATAATGTGAGATATTTGTTTTCCCATCATTTATATTTCAACAAGATAGGCCAGGCCATCGCTAATGGGTATATGATGATCAACAATCATTGATTTTGATGGCTCCATTAATAACTTTGTAGTCCCTACGCACTAATCTTAATGGCGTGATTTCCTCGTATTAAAAAATTGAAAGGATCTCATTTACACGTAAGGCACACATGATGATCCTAACTTTTCCTAAAAAGAAAAAAACAAATAATACAAGATAATATAAATAAATGCAACGAACGTATAAGAAAATAGTATCCCACATAACCTACTTCTATTTTCGTAGCTTTATTTATATAATTAAAATATAAATCATTCATTTTATTTTGGGAATAATTATTAATAGTATTCCAAACTATTTTATTAATTTTCTAAAATAATTTCAACTTTTAATTAATTATGAACAATCTCAATCTTTTGAGTAACTTAACCAAGAATATTATTAAGCAAATGGTGACCAGTATTTTGCAAGTTAATTGTTAAAAAAAAAAAGAAAAATAAAATCAAAAATCAAAAATAGTTAAAATCATAAATAAAAATCAAACATTAAACTTACATGGTTTATCTTTTATATTTTTCATATTTTTCAATTTTTTTATGATTTGATTTTGTATTTTCTTTTTTATTTTTCAATGTAAAATAACTTGGTGTGTAGGTAAGAGGTTACCTTTGTGTACTTTTAACAACCACCCCTTATAATTGAGATTATTCATGGTTAATCAAAAGTTAAAATTATTATTGAAAAATTAATAAAAAGTTAGATCATTCATGATAATTTTTCCTTCATTTTATTGGTCGATGATCACCTTTTGAATATATTTCATATAATGAGAGTGTTTAACACGATTTTTTATGAATAAATATAAGTTAAATTATATCCATGAAAAAAGTTGTTATATTCGTACATGAATTTTTTCCATCATAAAATTGTATATGGGACCGTCTCATCATGAAATGAGCACATTTAAGTAGTCTATTAGTAAAAAAACATTAAAAACAAAATAAAATTTGAATTTACACTTGTATTGAAATCAATATTTTTTAAAAAAAATAAATTTGACTGACTCAATTAAGTTGTCTCACGATGAAATGACTTTAATAAAGAATTAGTATAATAAATATTGTTTAAAGTATTCTTTAAAATATATCCAATCCGTCTAATATAAATGAACATGGTAGCCTCAAATTCCACAAGTAAACTTACGAACCGCTGAATGATTCAACATTTTTCATTCAAAGGTCTAGTGTAGACCCTCATTTACAAGTTATTGTGCGAAGGGTTGACTTTGGTCATACCCGTAGTCATTACAAGAATTATTAGCTACATATCTATTTGTGCTCACGTGAATTTAATAGCAATAATATATTTTTGAATAACTTGTTATTGTCCATATGAAATTCATATGAAAATGAAATAAGTATATACAAAGAGAGCACTAATAACTTTTTTACAAATATTTTTTTATCACTAACTAAACAAAAAGTACAAGGAAAAGGGCCATATTTAATCCAACTAAAGATAGTTTTCAACAGAAAAATAACATCAATTATGATCATAATCATAATAAATACTAATAAAAGGATTGGAAAATAATATATGACGACTTATTAAAATTTTGCCAAATATATAAATTTGATAGGACTATAATTAATTGCGTGGCAATTTATTCTCCTAAATAAATTTAAAGTTAAATTAGTCAAGTAAATATTTTTACATTATTTTTTTATATCTAAATAAGAATCTTAAATAAATTAATTTTAAAAAAAATATAATTTATACGTAAGTTAACCTCAACTTATTTCTTACGAAAGTTAATTCATTTAAAAATATTGTAAAATTTCACATGACATTCTCATAATGATTTGTCATATAAAATAATTCTTACAAAAGTTAACCTCAACTTATTTCTTAATATATGAGTAGTATATCATAATAAGATATGTTCATTTAAATTTTCTTCGAATATTATAATTTTGAATTTAAAAGCTTTATAAGACTTCCAATTAAAGTTTCTTATAATATATATTTGTTTTTTCATGTTTAAGTATTTGCTAATTAATAAAGTTTATTCATTAAAATTTTAATTTTTAAAATATTTAATCAACAAAAAAAAGATACTTGATAATAAAAAATTATTTGGAAAATGACAAAAAATCATTATGATAACATAGTTGGAAGATTACTTAGATTTGTCTTAAAAAGTATGAGAACTTTAATAATACTTATATGAATATCCAGATTGTTTTCATTAAAAGCACTAAACATTTTGAAATTCTCTATTTATTTTATAAGAATATTATAATTTTATACTGAATACATGTAATGGCATCTCCATTAAAATTTATATTGATACATATATTTACACTAAAAATTTGTAAATTGCACGGGTTTCTATACTAGTATTGATAAAAAGAGTTGAAAGATAACAAATGATGACTTCTAAGAGCTTTGTCAAATGTATTAGTTTAGTAAGACTATAATTGACTGTAGGAAAATTTATTTCCCTAAATAAATTTAAAACTAAATATAATAAGTATTTAAAAGATTCCATTACATTAATTCTTTATATGAAAATAAGAATCTTTAAGAGATTAATTGCTTCAAAAAAAATTATACACAAAGAAAAGTTATTTTTTAAAAATATGTATTTGAAATGTTTGAATAAGGTTAAAACAAACCAAACAAATTAGTTTGAAATCATAATCTTAAATGATAAATACAAATAAAAAAATTGAAAAATAACACACGGTGACTTTTTAGAGTTTTGCCAAATGCATTAAACATGAATACTAATAAAAGAACTGAAAAATAACACATGGCTACTGTAACCGCGTCGAATTATGAAGGCAAACACTAACTGGAATTTAGTACTAATCAAGCGGAAACTTACTTTTGCCAACACAATTAAAGGGTTACTTAAAGGTCAAATCAATATTCAAGTATAATACTTGAACCAAACCAAAGCAATATAACGGAAGTCTTAACTGTCCAAAATATAGGAAAATTACAACCAAATCGAAATAAGTCCAAAGTTCAAATTACATCCTTAAAATAGTCTAAATCTAAATTAATAGTCTCTCAAATACAATAAAGAGATCTAAACAAAAGAGGAGTCATACTCCAACTCGGGTTCAACTTCCGCTCGCATATCCATTCTCCGTCGAGGTGCCATAGCGGTTTACTCTAAAAATAAAACCATTGGAAAAACATACATAGCATAGTATCAGCAAAAAGGCTGAGTATAAAAACACTGGTGTCCGTCAAACAAGTTATTAAAATCTTTTTTTTTTATTTGAGTAAATTCATTTTGAAATATGCTTTTTCATTTGATAAATCATATTATGATTCAAATCCAGTTTAATGGCTCTATAGTAATTTCAAATTCTCATTTTTCATCATAAATCATAAGATCTCAATAGATCCAAATCAATTTCAAACTCATCATAAGTTTACATGGGTACTCTGTGAGTCATTCTGTGACTCGTTTGGTAGTCGGTCTACCGTCCGCGGCATGTCCGGCAAGTGTAACACAATGGTATTGTGAACAATACGCGCTCAGCATTGGTGAACCGTTTAATCATGCACACAACATTTGCTGTGGCATATGTACCCGCCATTTAGGCTAAAACATTTTTTTGTACATAATATATATCTTGTAATTTTAATAGCATTTGAAAGTCAAAAATATTAACTTTTTCCTTATGATAAACATCTATTATTTGCACATAGCAAAACATACTTTATTTGCGACTTAGCAAAATCAAATCATAATATTTCCCACATGGGTAAAACATGCTTAGCATAATTGTAACACCCCGTAATTTATCGGGTTTAAAAATAAATAAAATATAATAAAATAAAATAAATAAGTAATATTAAATTATATTATTTTACATAGTTAATTACAAGAAATAAAGTAGGTTTAATTTTAACGGTAACAAGTTTTATCGCGTACGATGTTATCGCCTGACGTTTCTTGCTGTTTTAACAAAAGTATAATAATTACACAATTAATAAAAAAAAATTTATGGAAGGGAGGTGAAGGGCTGCCGGTTTGGGTGAGTATGGGAGGAGTCTTGTAACTCCTCTCATAATGGTGTAATTAGGAGTAATTAAGTTGGTCCTTAATTTCCCTATTAATCATTAAGCTTCAATTTGAATTCCTCACATTCCTAATCACATTTTTAATCTTCTTAGTGAGAAAAAAATTCAGAAATTTTTCCCTTTGTGTTCTTGGTTTCGGCACTCAAGAAAAAAAAAACATTTTCTTTGCTCAATCCAATCTTCTAATCAAAGGGTAAGTTAAGTTGTTAATTACTATTTTTATTTATAAGAAATTTTAGTATGGGATTACATAATCTTCTTTCTTTTTATGATGATATCCTATGACTTATTAGGAGAATTGAGTATTTTATATAAGTTTTCTTTAATAATCATTTGATAAAATTGGTTTGTTAAAAGGATTAAATCCTATTTCTATTATATAAAATTTTCCTTGATTTGTATTCTTTAAAAAAGTTTAAATTTGTTATAAGAATAAAGTCTCTTCAAAGGTTAAAATGGATTTATTTTACGATTTATATTTCTCTAGCAAGATTTTAGTTTGTTAGAAGAAATTTTAAGTGTATGAATTAAGTAATGTAGGTATCCAAGAGTTTATAAATCCTTTAACAAAATTTGATTTGTTTAAAGGATTGTCCTTATATATATGTTTTGATTCAAAAATGATGATATATGATTCTCTACAAAATTTTAATTTGATAAGAGAATCAAGTATTTAATTTTATTATCATGGTTTATGAAATTTTAAGTGCTCTTGAAGGATCTTGTGGATGAGTATGTCTTAAGTTGCTAGCTTTATGTTTTTGATGATGGTTTAGATTGTTGATGGGATTTTGTGTATTGTTAGATGTGTGGAAATATCAAGTGGTTGTGTGATAGGAGAATTGGTTTTGTTTGTTTTATTTTAGTAGAATGTAAATTCGGTTTCGGTTAAGTGTATCTTGGTAATGAGATTTAAAAATGATTAAATAATTTAAATAGAAAAAAAAATAATAAATAAAATAAAAATAATTAAAGTAAAAGGAATTTTGGGCAGCAGCTGCTGCCTCGATAGTGGCGCCCCGATCCGAGCGTTGGGTGTGTTTCGTTGTTGTTTTATTTAACCGATGCGTTTTAAAACTTGTTAAAACGCTTAAAATAATTAAAAATAGTAATTGGATGCTAGAAATTATGAAATTTGGTACCCAAGGTAATTGATGCGTTCCGGACGCAGCGGTGAAGTCGGATTTTTAATTTGAATTTTCTAAACTGTCCGAAATGGCCATAAAAGTTTCTGGTCAGAATGTAAAAATTTGGAACTATTGGGAGTTTGATGAAAACATTTGAAATTATCAAGTCTTAGTGATATTTTAATGGTATTGAGTGGATTAAATGTTTAAACACGGTCTAATACGTGATCGTTTTGTGTGTGTGTTATTTAGGACCTCGTTTCATAAGAGGGCGAAATTCTAATTGTGCTTGAACAACGTGTGTTTGCAGCGTTCAAAGGTACACGCTTAGACCATACTGTTTATATGGTTGTGCAGGTAATGTTGTTTTATTCCTAATCGAGGCATTTGTAATCACATAAGGATTAGACACCTCAAATAATATGAAATAATTAAGTGTAAATTGAGAATTTATGTGTTTGTCACCCAGAAGGGTTGACGTTTGGTTATGTTACCCAAAAGGGTTAACAAATGGTTTGGAATATTATAAATTATTTTTCCCATGGCAGTTGTGGATCATTACGGTCACCATGGGGGTATGCATACTATAGCCTTTGGCGACCCGAACAGGACGGGCAACGTCTTAGGTAGGTGGTTGCCTTGGGATTAGCTCTCCCAAGTGTATTCCACCAAAACAAATTTGAAATTATACTTGTACGACCCGAACAGGACGGGCAACGTTACAAGATTGGAAATATTGAATAAAGAATATGTATTAGAGCCTTTGCATGCTAGGTTAAACACAATGCTTGTATTCAACCTGTTTAATATATGTACGAAGTCTCTGACGTGTATTGGTTGTTCTTTGGAACCTGCTACGTGTTATCATACGACGTGCAGCAGGTTGACTGCAGGAGTGGGCTGGAGTGAGGATTCAGCTTAGAACCCGTAACCATCAAATCTAGACATACTTTGTAATGATTCGAAATAACTCAGTTTATGTAACCAAAGTTTTTGACGTTTTCTTTTTATCTCGTACAACTTTTAGCTAGTCTAGAGGCCGGTGGGCTCTTGAGTTGTATGTAAAGACTTCCGCTGACTTGTTTTATTTTGCTTGGCGTTGTTTTCTGTGTTGACCATATTCCTTTTACCGTTGGAACGTTGACGATCCGAGTAAAAGTGAATTTTCTTTTGTGTCCGTTTGTGAACCGGAATCATGTTTTCATATGATTTTCCGGGTCACTTAAACCGGGCCGTTACAATTGGTATCAGAGCCAACGTTCCCTAGGAGCTAAAGGAATATCAAACCTTAGGAATGAGAGATGGGGAGTGGTCGAATTTGATAAAAAAAAAAAAAAAAAAAAAATGTTGAATGTGTTTGTTGTGATGTAGCTGGCTTTGGACCATTAGGGTTATATAGTGTTCTAGGTGTCCTCAGTTATCAATTTTCTTACTTGATTCCTTTTCGTTATGTGTATATGTTCAGGAATATGAATACGGGAAAGACACCTATGTACTCACACACCCCCAGTGAATCGAGAGAGGTACCGATGTTTGACCCAGAAACTGTCTGGAGGGAAGTCTCCAATGCTGACATATGGAAAATAAGGAGTGGTGAAAGTATCCTAGATTATAGGGAGAGGATGCTTATGGTTAAGGAAAAAGCCGATAGAGTATGTTACGATTTAGATTTGGACCTAAATAGGTTACACCGTTTGTCTGAATCTAGGAAGAGTGTAGAACCGGAGAGGAAGGGCGAGCCTCCAATATCGGGCGGCACCGATGTGACCTTGGAACCTTTAAGGGAGCGGGTCCTTCCTGATTCCTCACTGGTGGAAACCGAGGCTCAGGCAGAGAGTGATATTGAGATGTGGGAGCCTAGTCGTGAACCGCCTACTTATATAGAAATTTCCAACGATGATGAGAGAGAGAACTGGGGATCGCATTACGACTTGTATGGCTTTGAGGTTGGGTTTGATAGGAGGTGGTCTGATGAGGAAGATCCTGAAGAGGAGGTAGAGGATTTACAATTAAGCAGCTCCAGAGATAGTGGTAGTGAATCAGAAGAGTCGTATTCGAATTCCAGCTCTGATTTTGGAGAAGACGGGGATGATGAGGACTTCGATATAGCAAGTTACGATGAGGGTGCTGACGCTTGGGATGCTTGGCGCTAGATGTTCTTTTTGTTTTCGCATCTTTTCTTGAGTTATTTTTAAGTTGTATCTTTTTAATCAAATAAATAATAAAGTAATAATGTAAACTCTTGCATGAGGCAATTTTTGATGTATCAAAAGATATCTATAAAATATTGAAGTGTGCTTGCTGTTTCTTTTGGTGTTGTAAGTTTATGAATTGTATACGTAATTTCCTTTTGTAAGCATTTCAACTCGGAAAATATATATACATATATATATATATATATATATATATATATATATATATATATATATATATATATATATATATAATAATAATAATAATAATAATAATAATAATAATAATAATAATAATAATAATAATAATAATAATAGTAAAAATAACGTTAATAATGATAATAATAATACTTATATATATATTTAGGGATATAAACAAACAAGTAAACGACTGTTAGGTTTAACCAGCTAAACCTTGTTCTTTCTCCAAAGGATACGAATCTTAGGACATTCTTTTGATTTGTACCTTTCTTTCGCTTGCTGAAGATGCCTCCAATTTCTAGGAAGAGACTGTCTAGAAGTGATGCTAACCGTACGATAAGAAATCTGGTGAAAGCGTTAACAAATGTAAGTGCACCCCGAGAGAAGTCTTTGTCGGAGTTAGCCTCTGAAATGAGCAAAAGGATTAGCCAGAGCAAACCCTCAACCTTCGATGGTAAGGGGGAACCGTCAGAACTGGAACTTTGGTTAAGAGAATTTGACAAACTTTTCGATGTAGTAGAGTGCCCAGAAGAATTAAAAGTCAATTAAGCTTCCTTTTATTTGGTTGGAGAAGCCGACTACTGGTGGGCAAACAGTAAACCGGGGTTATTAGAGCAAGTTGAGGAGGATTTTGGTTGGGAGTTGTTCAAAAGGGCCATGCGAGAGAAATTTTATTCGCAGCATGTAAGGAAAGATAAATCGAACGAGTTTGCGCGATTAGAAATGGGTAGTATGACTGTTGACGAATATTACCACAAATTTATGGAGTACCTCAAGTATTGTCCTGATGACGTACCCACTGAGGAGAAAAAGATGCAACGTTTTGAGCTAGGTTTATCTTTCGATATTCAAAAACATATTGAGAGCGACCGATATAACACACTGGAGCAGATGTACAAGCGAGCGTCACAAATAGGGAATATTTTAAGGAAAGAAAAGGCAAAAAGAGAAGGGTAATGTCCCTGAGAAGAGGAAAAAAGTTTCTGGCCAGGCATTGGATAATATGTCGGGCTTTTATCAGAAGAAAGCAAGGAATTTTGGAAATTTTCAGGGAGGCAGGCCTAATTCGAATTTAGGGATTAGGAACGACGCGAAGCCTGCTAAACCATTATTGGACCGAGACGGCAATGAGAGGAAGTATTTCTGTAGGAGGTGCAAGAAAAATCATCCGGCAAAAGATTGTGAAGGGAATCTGATCGAATGTAATTTTTGCCACAAAAGGGGGCATAGAGAGTTTGAATGCTACATAAAGAAAGGGGGTAGAAGTCAACATCCGAGTGGACAACACCGGCAACAAAATTTAAACAACGCTGGTAGTCAAGCCAGCCAACAGTACGGGAATGGAAATCGTGGTAATGCTGGTCAGAGATTCCAGCGACCTTTTTATGGTGGACAAGGCCGGGTAGATGGAAACCGACTGGAAGGGTCAAAAATGCAGCGCGGGGGAAATCAGGTGGGAGGAAATAATGTACAGCCAGCGAGCGGAAGGGTATCTGCGGTCAGTGCAAGAGAAGCTGACCAGGCAACAGATGTGGTTACAGGTACGTTCGCCATTCCATCTATAGCTGTGAATGTATTGTTTGATTCGGGAGCTACATGTTCATTTCTTGCAAAGAGTAAAGTAAACGAATTGAATTTGGGGACCTTTGAAAAAGTTTCTTATATGGTGGCTATACCATCGGGAAAATTGTACAGTTGTGAAAAATTGTATAGGGATGTACCCTTAAGGATAGGAAAAGTTGTCTTTCCTAGCGACTTGTATGTGTTAGATATGGAAGGTTTAGAAGTAATTTTGGGGATGGATTGGCTGGGAAGGTATAAGGCCACTATTGAATGCAGAGAGCAGAGAGTTTTGTTGGAAGGACCACGAGGGGAAAGCGTTAGATATAGGAAGTTTCCCAAGGGGCCCAGGATGAATTTGGTGTCGACCTTAGAGTTGCAAAGGCTTGTGAGGCAAGGGCACCCTTTGTATTTATGTCATATCAGCCAGGGGGAAAAGAAAGAGGGGGATCCCCAGGATATTGCTGTAGTGAATGAATTTTTGGATGTTTTTCCTGACAAGATTCCCGGAATGCCACCTCAACGGGAAATTGACTTCACGATTGACTTGGTACCGGGGACTGGACCGATTTCTAAGGCCCCTTATCGGATGGCTCCAAAGGAGATGGAGGAATTAAAGTCTCAACTTGAAGAATTGTTGGATAAAGTTTATATTCGACCTAGTGTTTCACCTTGGGGCGCTCCAGTTCTGTTTGTGAGAAAGAAAGATGGTAGTTTGAGGTTATGCATTGATTACAGAGAGTTAAACAAGGTAACAGTTAAGAATAAATACCCGTTGCCCCGGATAGATGACTTATTTGATCAATTGAGAGGAGCCGGGATCTTTTCAAAGATTGACTTAAGATCGGGTTATCATCAGCTAAGAATAGCTGAAGGGGATATACATAAAACCGCTTTCAGAACACGTTATGGATACTATGAGTTCACCGTGATGCCGTTTGGGTTGACAAATGCTCCAGCCGCATTCATGTGCTTAATGAACCAAGTGTTTAGTGCGTACTTGGATAAGTTCGTCGTTATCTTTATCGATGACATATTGGTCTATTCGAAGGACCGAGAAGAACATCAGGAACATCTACGATTTGTCCTGCAAACCCTGCGAGAAAATAAGTTGTACGCGAAATTGTCAAAGTGTGAATTTTGGTTGGACAAGGTATCATTTTTGGGTCATTTTGTCTCTAAGGAAGGTATTTCGGTGGATCCGGTAAAGGTGGAGGCAGTTCGAAGTTGGCCGTCACCCAGGAACGTCACCGAGGTACGAAGTTTCCTAGGTTTGGCCGGGTATTACCGTCGTTTTGTTAAGGATTTCTCGCGTATTGCTCGGCCCATGACCTCGTTAATGAAGAAAGAGAAGAAGTTTGAATGGACTACAGAATGCGAACAGGCCTTCATGACTTTGAAGGAAAAGTTAACTACGGCCCCTGTTCTTACTCTACCTGACCCTAAGTTGGATTATACTGTTTACAGTGACGCGTCGAAGAAAGGGTTGGGTTGCGTTCTGATGCAGGACCGTAAGGTGATTGCTTATGCATCACGACAACTGAAAGTACATGAAGTTAATTATCCAACCCATGATCTGGAGTTAGCCGCCATAGTATTCGCTCTCAAGATATGGCGGCATTACTTGTATGGCGTTAAGTGTAGGATTTACACTGATCACCAGAGTCTGAAATATCTCTATACACAACCTGACTTAAACATGCGACAACGTCGGTGGTTAGAGTTGATGACAGATTACGATCTGGAGTTCATATATCATGAGGGGCGAGCAAACTTGGTAGCCGATGCTTTGAGTAGGAAGTCTAGTCACTCGCTGTCTGCCTTGGGCGGAGTTCAAGAGTTGCATCGGGATTTTGCTAGACTGAACTTGGAAGTGGTACGTAAAGGTGAACTACAGGGATGTCTGAATGCCTTGGCTATTCGACCTTCGTTCTTTGAGGAAATTTTGAATTCCCAGGATAAAGACCCGAAACTCTTGAAATTAAAGGACCAAGCACGGGAAGGAACAGCAGAGGGATTCCTTGTCCATGAAGATGGAAGCTTGAGGTTCAAGGGTCGTTGGTGTTTACCGACGGGGGAGGAATCTTTGAAGGAACGTATCCTGGATGAAGCACATTGTACGAAATTTTCAGTACATCCGGGTGGTGACAAGATGTACCAAGATCTCAAGTTAATGTTTTGGTGGTCGGGAATGAAGAAGGATATTGCAGAATATGTCTCACGCTGTCTGACCTGTCAGAAGGTTAAAAGTGAGCATAAGAGACCAGGAGGGTTATTACAACCGTTAGAGATACCAGTATGGAAGTGGGATGATATCTCTATGGATTTCGTTGTGGGTTTACCTCGAACGAAAGCAGGTAATGATGCGTTATGGGTTATAGTTGATCGTTTGACTAAATCGGCACGTTTCATCCCTATGAACTGTCGCTGGGAAATGGAACAATTGGCACGAGCCTACATTAAGTATGTCGTACGATTCTATGGTGTACCCCATACTATTGTGTCCGATAGAGACACACGATATCTGTCACAGTTTTGGCAAACCTTGCAACAGGCAATGGGTACAACGTTGCTCTCTAGTACGTCGTTTCATCCGCAGACGGATGGACAGACAGAACGAACAAATCAGGTTTTGGAAGATATGTTACGCGCTATTGCCATGGAGTGGCAAGGGTCATGGGATGAACATTTGGATGTAGTTGAGTTTTCTTACAACAACAGTTATCAGGCTTCTATACAGATGGCCCCATTCGAGGCTTTGTATGGGCGTCGTTGTCGTAGCCCGGTTTATTGGGACGATTTCACTGAAGCGGTGACCTTAGGACCTGAATTGTTGTTTCAGATGAATGAGAAGGTACGATTGATAAGGGATCATTTGAAAGCGGCACAGGATCGCCAAAAGTCGTATGCTAATTTGAAACGATGGCCAGAGGAGTTCACCGTGGGAGAACAGGTGTTACTTCGCGTATCACCCATGCGCGGAGTAGTACGTTTTGGTGCTCGGGGAAAGTTGAGCCCTCGATTCATAGGGCCATATGAAGTTTTGGAACGTGTGGGTAAAGTGGCTTATCGGTTAGCTCTTCCAAAATCTTTAGAGAAGGTACATGATGTATTTCATGTGTCTCAACTAAAGCGGTATCATGCCGCAGCCACTCATGTATTAGATCCTGAACCTTTAGATTTGGATGCATCTTTGTCTTACCCTGAGCTGCCGGTTCGAATCTTGGACAAGAAGGTCCGTAGCACTCGACGGAAGGATATAATTATGGTAAAAGTCCTGTGGTCAAATCACGAGCGTGAAGCGGCTACTTGGGAAACAGAAGACGCTATGCGAGAAAAGTACCCTCACCTTTTTCAGGTCAGTAGCGTTACGGGGACGTAACTTCTTAAGGGGGGTAGAGGGCGATAGGAATTTCGCGCGAGGAATGTTAAATCTTTGATTTGGTAGTTGTGTTTTACTCATGAGTTATGATGTGGAGTTATAGTTATGATAGCATGTGTGTTCTATGTTTTCCGTTGCCACACAAGTTACGAGGACGTAACTTCTTTTAAGGGGGGTAGTCTGTAAGACCCCGTAATTTATCGGGTTTAAAAATAAATAAAATATAATAAAATAAAATAAATAAGTAATATTAAATTATATTATTTTACATAGTTAATTACAAGAAATAAAGTAGGTTTAATTTTAACGGTAACAAGTTTTATCTTGTACGATGTTATCGCGTGACGTTTCTTGCTGTTTTAACAAAAGTATAATAATTACTCAATTAATAAAAAAAAATTTATGGAAGGGAGGTGAAGGGCTGCCGGTTTGGGTGAGTATGGGAGGAGTCTTGTAACTCCTCTCATAATGGTGTAATTAGGAGTAATTAAGTTGGTCCTTAATTTCCCTATTAATCATTAAGCTTCAATTTGAATTCCTCACATTCCTAATCACATTTTTAATCTTCTTAGTGAGAAAAAAATTCATAAATTTTTCCCTTTGTGTTCTTCGTTTCGGCACTCAAGAAAAAAAAAAAAACATTTTCTTTGCTCAATCCAATCTTCTAATCAAAGGGTAAGTTAAGTTGTTAATTACTATTTTTATTTATAAGAAATTTTTGTATGGGATTACATAATCTTCTTTCTTTTTATGATGATATCCTATGACTTATTAGGAGAATTGAGTATTTTATATAAGTTTTCTTTAATAATCATTTGATAAAATTGGTTTGTTAAAAGGATTAAATCCTATTTCTATTATATAAAATTTTCCATGATTTGTATTCTTTAAAAGAGTTTAAATTTGTTATAAGAATAAAGTCTCTTCAAAGGTTAAAATGGATTTATTTTACGATTTATATTTCTCTAGCAAGATTTTAGTTTGTTAGAAGAAATTTTAAGTGTATGAATTAAGTAATGTAGGTATCCAAGTGTTTATAAATCCTTTAACAAAATTTGATTTGTTTAAAGGATTGTCCTTATATATATGTTTTGATTCAAAAATGATGATATATGATTCTCTACAAAATTTTAATTTGATAAGAGAATCAAGTATTTAATTTTATTATCATGGTTTATGAAATTTTAAGTGCTCTTGAAGAATCTTGTGGATGAGTATGTCTTAAGTTGCTAGCTTTATGTTTTTGATGATGGTTTAGATTGTTGATGGGATTTTGTGTATTGTTAGATGTGTGGAAATATCAAGTGGTTGTGTGATAGGAGAATTGGTTTTGTTTGTTTTATTTTAGTAGAATGTAAATTCGGTTTCGGTTAAGTGTATCTTGGTAATGAGATTTAAAAATGATTAAATAATTTAAATAGAAAAAAAAATAATAAATAAAATAAAAATAATTAAAGTAAAAGGAATTTTGGACAGCAGCTGCTGCCTCGATAGTGGCGCCCCGATCCGAGCGTTGGGTGTGTTTCGTTGTTGTTTTATTTAACCGATGTGTTTTAAAACTTGTTAAAACGCTTAAAATAATTAAAAATAGTAATTGGATGCTAGAAATTATGAAATTTGGTACCCAAGGTAATTGATGCGTTCCGGACGCAGCGGTGAAGTCGGATTTTTAATTTGAATTTTCTAAACTGTCCGAAATGGCCATAAAAGTTTCTGGTCAGAATGTAAAAATTTGGAACTATTGGGAGTTTGATGAAAACATTTTGAAATTATCAAGTCTTAGTGATATTTTAATGGTATTGAGTGGATTAAATATTTAAACACGGTCTAATACGTGATCGTTTTGTGTGTGTGTTATTTAGGACCTCGTTTCATAAGAGGGCGAAATTCTAATTGTGCTTGAACAACGTGTGTTTGCAGCGTTCAAAGGTACACGCTTAGACCATACTGTTTATATGGTTGTGCAAGTAATGTTGTGTTATTCCTAATCGAGGCATTTGTAATCACATAAGGATTAGACACCTCAAATAATATGAAATAATTAAGTGTAAATTGAGAATTTATGTGTTTGTCACCCAGAAGGGTTGACGTTTGGTTATGTTACCCAAAAGGGTTAACAAATGGTTTGGAATATTATAAATTATTTTTCCCATGGCAGTTGTGGATCATTACGGTCACCATGGGGGTATGCATACTTTAGCCTTTGGCGACCCGAACAGGACGGGCAACGTCTTAGGTAGGTGGTTGCCTTGGGATTAGCTCTCCCAAGTGTATTCCACCAAAACAAATTTGAAATTATACTTGTACGACCCGAACAGGACGGGCAACGTTACAAGATTGGAAATATTGAATAAAGAATATGTATTAGAGCCTTTGCATGCTAGGTTAAACACAATGCTTGTATTCAACCTGTTTAATATATGTATGAAGTCTCTGACGTGTATTGGTTGTTCTTTGAAACCTGCTACGTGTTATCATACGACGTGCAGCAGGTTGACTGCAGGAGGGGGCTGGAGTGAGGATTCAGCTTAGAACCCGTAACCATCAAATCTAGACATACTTTGTAATGATTCGAAATAACTCAGTTTATGTAACCAAAGTTTTTGACGTTTTCTTTTTATCTCGTACAACTTTTAGCTAGTCTAGAGGCCGGTGGGCTCTTGAGTTGTATGTAAAGACTTCCGCTGACTTGTTTTATTTTGCTTGGCGTTGTTTTCTGTGTTGACCATATTCCTTTTACCGTTGGAACGTTGACGATCCGAGTAAAAGTGAATTTTCTTTTGTGTCCGTTTGTGAACCGGAATCATGTTTTCATATGATTTTCCGGGTCACTTAAACCGGGCCGTTACAATAATCATATCATTAAACATAACCTTTGTATTATATTGGGGCATCACTAGCATGTATGGAAATGCATCGTAACAAAAAGTGATTAAAGTTCAATACGATTTTTTTTAAGGAAACCACTAAATTGTTTCATTTCAATCTTTCTTAAAGTAAATATAACTTAAAAGGGTTTTGAAATTCATTCAAAACAACTAGAATATGTTTCATAAGTCTATAAAATCATTACAACAGAAGATTTCATAAAACACTATTTTCTTAAATACGAGATAGTTTTGCCGGTAATAAAATCGATAATTGATTTACAAAGTACATATTAATTCTCCAACAAGGCCCAAATTAATCAAGTCATTATAATACCTTATTTAAAATGAATTTAAGGTTGTCCCATCAGATTATAATTGGTTATGCGAATTTATAACGATCTTACAATTATTTTCGACAATTTGGGTATTTACCGTTATTTAAATGGTGTTTTAAATCCGTAAAATTTATAAACCATCTAATTTAAACTTAATTTATACTATGAAGCAGTAGGTTATTAATATAATTATAAATTTTTTTATATAGGTCTATTTTTACCCAAATTTAATTAACAATATTACACTTTTTAATAAATAAACATTTTCTATTAATTTGATAAATTAGTAAATAATTAATAATTTATTTTATAAAATTATACCAAAGTTTCAGAAGTCATATAACATGTTTATTGGGCCATTTGAACTTATAAAACTCATGTATGATGTTTTATTATTTTGTATAGACATTTTATCGATAAATAGAATAAAATAGGTTTAAAATTATTTGAGTCCGAATAAAATATTATAAAAATTATATGATATTCCAGAAGCTATATTAAGGGGTATAAAATTTTAAATAACCATTAAAAATCATGTGGGGTATTTTTAATACTTAATATCGTTATTTTACCGATAAACCGAATAAAATTTATTTAAGTCCATATATGGTCACGAAAATCCATATAAATTTTTGAACATGTATCTACTAGTTATATAAGTGTCTCATAAAATTTTCATGTCCAAAAGACGTCATTTAGTATTTATTTTATATTTTACCGTCTTCAAACTTACCGATTATTATTAATCGAGTAAAAATTATTAAGGTCCTTAAATTGTCAACGAAACCTTCCCAAACGTTTACCAATTTTACCTACTGTCCATATGAGTATGTGATAAAAATTTCAAGTCCATATGTCTTTGTTTCGTAATTATTTTATATTTTATATTTTACCATTTTACAATTTACCGTTAAACAATTTAACGATTATTCAAAAATCATAAAAAAAATTCCAAACTAAATATATTATGGCCAAATCTTGTTGGAGACATTATAATATGTTTTTATTAATTATTTTTGATGATGAAGAGTTCATCTAATACCATGTTTTATATTAAGAGTATTTAACACCTTAAAATCCATTAAAATATCAATTTATAACGAATAATCTCAACAAAAAGTATCCAAGAAATTTTCTTAACATATAGCTACTGGAAATTTCTTTTAAAATGAATTTCAAATATTTTCAAATTCATATAATCATTTCCATCACAATAACTTTCACAAAGTAGTGTTAAACATGCCTTTACACATACAATAATTTATAAAATCAACATGCATGATGCCCACAATAATAATACATGTAATAAATTATTCCATACTCAAATTTATCATTTTGACATTATTTTTCAAGATTTAAGAACTTCTCTTTGGGAATTTTATTTTTTTTTTAAAAAACAAGTTTATCTACAAACTTTCCCAACTTTCCCAACTTGTGACATACCTCGACTCCAAGCCTATATAATTATTCCGTAAGCTCCTACGCGTTCTTAGAAGCGGTTCTTACTTCTTAGAATTTTGCCAATTGTATTAATTTGATAGGAATATAATTGATTGCGCAATATATATTTTCCTAAATAAATTTAAAGTTAAATAAAATAAGTAAATATTATTACATTTATTCTTTATATCTAAATAAGAATAAATACTAATAAAAGCATCATGATCATGAATACTAATAAAAAAACTGAAAATTAACACATGGATATTTCTTAGAGTTTTGCCAAATATATTAGTTTGGTAGGAATATAATTGATTGCACAATATATTTTCCTAAATAAATTTAAAGCTAAATAAGGTAAGTAAATATTATTGCATTAATTCTTTATATCTAAATAAGAATAAATACTAAATAACAGAATAAATAATAATAAAAGAACTAGAAAATAACACATGGCGATTTGTTAGAGTTTTGCCAATAATATAATATAACAAATACTAATAAAAGAACTGGACAATAACACATGGCGACTTCTTAGAGGTTTGCCAAAAGTATATAATAATAATAATAATAATAATAATAATAATAATAATAATAATAATAATAATAATAATAATAATAATAATAAATACTAATAAAAGAACTGGACAATAACACATGGTGACTTCTTAGGGTTTTGCCAAAAGTATGAATTTGATAAAACTATAATTGATTGAGCACTATATTTTCCTAAATAAATTTAAATTTAAATTCGGTAAGAAAATATTATTACATTAATAATTAATAATTAATTATTAATAATAAATACTAATAAAAGAACTGGACAACAACACATGGCGACTTCTTAGGGTTTTCCCAAAAGTATTAATTTGATAAAACTATAATTGATTGCGCAATATATTTTTCTAAATAGATTTAAATTTAAATTAGGTAAGTAAATATTATTACATTAATTCATTATATCTAAGTAAGAATCTTAAATAAATTATTTTTTTAAAAATATATGATTTATACGTAACTAAGGAATTATTTTTAAAAATATATTAATTTAAATTATCATCATAATCATAAATAATAAATACTAATAAAAGAATTGAACAATAACGCATGTCGACTTCTTAGGGTTTTGCCAAAAGTATTAATTTGATAAAACTATAATTGATTGCGCAATATATTTTCCTAAATAGATTTAAATTTAAATTAGGTAAGTAAATATTATTACAATAATTCATTATATCTAAGTAAGAATCTTAAATAAATTAATTTTTAACAAAAATATGATTTATACATAATTAAGAAAGTATTTTTGAAAAATATATTCATTTAAATTATCATCATAATATGATACATGCCATGTTCTAAGATAGATTGTCAAGTGTAATAATATTAGTTGACTTATTTTTCTTACATGTATTATTACTGAATTTCTATCTTAACGCCTAAAATAATAGATTCAAGAATATATGTTTGTATGTATTTCTTTTTTTTTTTTTGAATAACACCTGCGGCAATTATATTAGAGCAAGTGAAACCAAAGTTTCAAGGCTTTGGGGAAAAGGATACATATAGATAGTCTCCCCAAAAGAGCCCGAATTCCAACGAGCTACCATATGAGCCGCGGTATTACCACAACAACGAACAAAACTACAATTGAAACCAGAGAGAGACAAAAATAGATGATGTAATCGGTCAAGCAGCATGAAGAAAGGTAAGCATCCAAGCAGTTTGTTATTGATACTCTTCCACACATTTTCATTATCCCCTTCCAAATAGACATGAGTGTAACCCAAGAAAATGGCTAGCTCAATACCGTACACTGCTACAGCGAGTTCACTAATGTCAGGAGGCCAAAGCGCGTTCACCCTCTTCACAGCAGCAGTCAGGAGATTCCCATTACTGTCACGAATAACCGCACCCAGGCCTCTATTCGCCTCCATTGCCACATGAACATCGACGTTGATCTTGACCCAGTTTTCTTCTAGAGGAGACCATTGGCTAGGCATAGCTTGAGGGGGATTGCAAGAACAGAAAACACTTTGGATGCATAAGAGGCATAATCATGAACCATCGTGGTAAATTGAGTAACTATCTCGACAACATTCAGAGAAGAGCCCTTGATAGCAAATTGATTTCGAACAAACCAGATGGCCCAACAAGATGTGGCTGGAGTGGATAACCAGCTCCCTAGACACGTTTTCCATAAGCCAACCAAAAGAGCATGGAAAGAAGAGCGGGGAGCATTCTGGAGCAGGAGGGCCAATCGGGTGGTTAGTCCAAACCTCTACATTAGCACGACAATCCACTAGAGCATGACAAATTGATTCAATACCCATGTTGCACCTACCACAAACTGGAGATGGAGCTTTGTGTCTACGGTGACGTTCTTCATTGACGGGAAGACTTCCTTTACAACCTCTCTATAGGAAGTGGTGGAGTTTAGGAGGACACCCTAGGTTCCACAATTTATTCCAAAAGCCATCAACACACCCAGGAGGAGCGATGGCTATATGATCATTCCCATGTAGCCGAACCAACCAGTTACCCGACTTCACTGTGTATATGCCTTCTTTAGTATGCATCTAGAATACTCAAGATTGCATCTCGAACCGCATCATCCACAACATGTGTAATGGTATCTACTTTCCAGCAGCCCTGGTTGAAGTCAATGAGGTCACTAACCCGAAGCAAATTATCATCAGCAGCATCATTACTAAGACCACGAGCAACACCAGTCCCCGTAATCCACTTATCCGTCCATGGATTAATCGAGAGACCATTGCCAACCCTCCATGCTAACCCCTTCAAAAAGAGAGATTATGATCCCCACAAACTCCTCCAAGTATAGCTAGGGTCAAAGCCCCGATTAGCATCATGAACATCTGAATGTTTAAAGTATCTAGCTTTAAGAATGGCCGCTAGAAGGGGGCACTCACCATTATGAATCCGCCAATTCTATTTTGCTAGGAGCGCAGAATTAAAGACTCGGATATCCCTAAACCCTATACCACCCTTGCTTTTAGGGAGACACATATGAGACCAACTATGCCAATGCATTTTCGACCTTACAGTCTCTGAACCCCACCAGAATTTAGCTATCATGGAGTTAATCTCATTAATGACTCTGTCCGAGATGCGAAAGATACACATAAGATAAGTAGGAATAGCTTGAATAACGGCTTTAATGAGAACTTCCTTACCTGCACGAGATAAGAACTTTTCCTTCCATCCTTGAAGTTTCTTCCATATTCGCTCCTTGATGCTTGCAAAGACCACCTTCTTTGATTTTCCGACAATGGTAGGGAGGCCCAGATATTTTTCATGTCTATCGACTACAGCAACCCCCAGGTGATTTGTGATTTCCATCCTCAAATCTGACGGTACATTCTTGCTAAAAGATATTTGCGTCATGTCGTAGTTCACCTTTTGGCCAGAAGCTCATTTATAAATGCCAATGATTTCGGCTAATTTAGAGCATTCCTGCATGGACGCGTTAGCAAAAATAATACTATTATCAGCGAAGAATAAATGAGAGATAACAGGGGCCCTTCGACAGACTCGAGCACTATGAATTTCTTTTCGATCAGCAGCTCTAGAAAAAAGGGAGGAATACGCCTCCACACATATAAGAAAAAGATATGGAGAGATAGGATCACCCTACCGAAGACCCCTCGAAGGCTTCAGGTCGCCAAAAATATTGCCATTGAGCTTGAAACTGAAGGACACACTTGATATGCAATCCATAATCCTTCTAACCCAATCATCACTAAAAGCCATACGCCACTTGACCTTTTCAAGAAAACCCCATTCCACCCTATCATAGGCTTTACTCATATCAAGTTTAAGAGCAAAACAACCTTTAGAAGATGAGACTTTG
Source organism: Amaranthus tricolor (assembly GCF_026212465.1). Classification (NCBI taxonomy): domain Eukaryota; kingdom Viridiplantae; phylum Streptophyta; class Magnoliopsida; order Caryophyllales; family Amaranthaceae; genus Amaranthus; species Amaranthus tricolor. Next base: position 25,105,327 of record NC_080056.1, on the reverse strand, counting down.
CGCTTCATGGAGTGGAAGAATTCAAAAGCGATTAGGGCACTATCCGTGATCGACCGCTTCCAGATGAAAGCTGATTGATTAAAAGAGATAATGTCACCCAAGAAGGGTTTTAATTTGTTAGCCATCACTTTAGACATGATCTTATAAAGCACGTTGTAACAGTTAATAGGACGAAACTCAGTAATAACTTTCGGGTGTTTGCATTTAGGGATTAAAGAGATGCAGGTTTTGCTGATCCCTTCTAACGAGGCTGTGCCATACCACCAAGACTTCACAAAAGAAATAACATCCTCACCCACAGTGGACCAGAATGTTTGGAAGAAGAGTGCATGAAAACCACCTGGGCCAGGAGCTTTAGTTGGGTGCATTTGAAATAAAGCATCCTTAATCTTTGTGTCAGAAGGAGCTCTATCAAGGGTCTCATTCATCTCCTCCAATACTTTGCGAGATAGACCACCCAAAGCAGTATTTGCATCATCAGATAGCTCAGCATCAAAAATTTGGGAGAAGTAGTTTGCAATGATACTTTGCATAGCTGTCGGATCAGATTTCCACACACCGTTGTTATCAGTCAACCCCTTAATTAGATTTCTCCTTCTTCTAGAGCTTGATTTACGATGAAAATATTTCGTGTTCTTGTCACCATCCTTCAACTCATTTGAGCGGGCCCTAAGAAACCAGTAGGATTCCTCAAGGCGGTGCAAGGTGTCGAGTTCATTACTGAGAGCTTTGCATGATTAAAGGACATTTGCATCAGGCACACAATTCTGGAGTTTGGAGAGGCTTCGTTTAGCTTTCTTAATCTTCTTATAAACAGCCCTAAAAGTACTCTTAGCCCACTCAGCAAGGTTATTTGCACACTCTGCGATTCTGAATTGAATATCCTCACTAGGTCTAGCCAACCATGCATCATCAACTACCTTTTTGCAATCCTCATTTGACAACCATAATGATTCGAACTTGAAAGGTTTGGTTACACCTTCCTCATGTGGAGAGGAACCGGCTTGAAGCAAAATAGGCGAATGATCCGATTTGTACATAGGAAGATGGCGAACATCAAATACTAGATAGATGTCGAACCAGTTCATTATAGCAAAAAACCTATCTTACCTCTCCTTAACATGATTGTCTGGGTTATTTCCCCTACTTGAAGTAAACTTGCTTCCCCTAAAACCTAGGTCTTTTAGCCCACAATCGTCCACATAGTTATAGAAAGCCTGCATATCCCTCTCACTTCGAGCTACACCACCCAATTTCTCACCTGAGCTCAAAATCTCATTAAAGTCACCGAAAAAGGCACAAGGGCCTTGAGCTCAACCTTGACGAGAACGAATCAGATCCCAAGTCTTGTACTTTTCTGCACAATCGGCCCATCCATAGATCCCACAAGCGAACCATTTATTGACCACGTCAGGTTCCGTAACTTCAATCATAATGTGAAGAAGAGCAACGTCAACACCATTCCACCACAGACCTAAACCCCCTGAGTTCCCTACACTACTGAAGTAAAAGCCATAATTGAACCCACAACCTACTCTAGCAACATCTAACTTCTCCTTAGCTATCATAGTTTCCATAACGAATACAAAATCCGGACGTTCCTGCCAACACCAATGTTTTAAGGCTTTAACTGTCAAGGTATTGGCTAACCCTTGACAATTCCAACTCAAAATTTTCATTGTTGTTCGCCCGGTGGAGAGTCCCCAATGCTCGCTACTAGCTCAACAGCTTCATTGTACCCCACATCAACTCTTTTGATTTTCCTACCATCTGTTTCTGCATCCTCCATGATCACATCCTCGTTTGTTGCTTTGCGTTTACTGAGGTTGCCTTCCTTATCTGGTTCAAGGATCGAACTCCAACTAATAGTCTTGCTTGGGGGTATTTTATAAAGGAGCTTCACAATCTTCTTTTTGTTCTAGCTTATTCTTCGAACCTCAGAGGAGCTACACCCCATATAAAAAACAAGCTTGTTCTCAGTAATATTTTCACCATGGGCTGCAATGATTTGAGTGGAAGAAGCCAAAATAGTTGAGCTGACGCCTCACTCCTTTCAATAGACTTTTCGCACGTGTCTTCCAATCGATAGCCTGGCCTGGGGAAACACACGTCTTTTTATCGCCACTATTGTTAACATCATCTAACTCATTAGTGCCCTTATTAACCACAACATTTTCCCCACTAACATCCCCCTAATCAGCAATTACCAAACTACGTGGAACCTGTTCTTACGTCACTCCATTGTAATCATTGCGTGGGGCCAAGGGTTTCAGATTATTACGAGGTCTGGATGTAAAGAGTGTGCGACCCTTCCCCTTGAGAGCATCCACTTCCTCTTTATTCTTACTTAAAACCTTTTCATGGTGAAGCTTTAATGTCCAAACTCCATCGGTTACCCACCTCTCGATCTTCATCCAACACCACTCTACAGTCCCTCTCCGTGTGACTCATGAGACCACATAAGAAGCAAAAGTGAGGTAACCGTTCATATTTCAAACCAATGTTCACAATTTGGTTTCCTTTCACTCGAATTTTTTGGGTGCATTTTAATGGTTATTTGACATCTATCATAAACCTAACTCTACGGTAAGGGTCAATTTCCAATAAATCATCTTCCACCTCAAGGACCTCTCCAATGGCCGCTGCTATGCTACGCACCCTCTCGACAGATCGAAAGCCGAACGGTAAATTGTAAAGGCGGACCCAAAAAGGAGAAAAATTAAGGATTACCTCCGAAGGTACAGTATCATTGGAGATTTCTTGTAAGAGAAGTAACTGTTGTTCAAAACACTACAGGCGTCCTTCCATGACCCTTTCTTTATCCTTTCAATGTAAGAATTGAAAGATTCAGATATTTGAATCCATGGGCCTGATAATGACACTCTCCTTGAGATTCCAGGAAATTGGAAAAACATAAGTGAAAAAATAAAAAAAATAACAAAATAAACTAAGAATCAAACTTATTCCAAAAGTAAGCGTGAATTTCCTAAACCTGAGGTTTGGGGCTGTTCGCAGTTAGTAACTACGAACAAGTCAAAAAAGACAAAATAGCTATTCGTACTTACTAACTGCGAACAAATTTTTTTTTTTATTTTTTTTATTTTTTTTATTTTTTTTAAGGTCAAATAGCTGTTCGCAGTTAGTAAGTGCGAACAACTATTTTGTCTTTTTTTCTGTTCGCAGTTAGTAAGTGCGAACATTTATTTTGTCTTTTTTGACCTGTTCGCAGTTACTAACTGCGAACAGCCCAAGCCTCAGGTTTGGGAAATTCACGCTTACTTTTGGAATAAGTTTGATTCTTAGTTTATTTTGTTATTTTTTTTTTACTTTTTCACTTATGTTTTTCCAATTTTCGAGATTCCATACTATATTCATGGTTCGTTTTAGGTCATCGATATTAATGGGTTTTTTAGTGAGAAGTTTAACCACCAAACATCACCCTATTTTCACATCATTATCTTCTAAATTATCAGCACTAAAATCCAAGACATCATCACTATCGGGTCTAAGTTGTAACCGTGAACATTTATCTGTGATGTCATCCGCCATATTGGGAAGAACACCAAAAAAACTGCCAGGAGGCAGGACAGAAACACTAAAAGAAGGGGAACAAGTTTAGGGAAACCTAGAGAGAGAAACCCTAAATCCTAGAGAGAAGGGGACTCTTTTTTGTATGTATTCTAGTTGACAGAAAATCTGCAAAATAACTTAATTCCTAAACAGAAGATACTGTTTAATAAATATCTTGGAAAACGACACATGTCATGTTTTAAGATAGATTTCCATGTATAATAATATTAGTGGACTTAATTTTCTTACATGTATTATTACTTAATTCCTATCTTAACACCTAAAATAAATGATTCAAGAATATATAGTTGTATGTATTCTAAATGATAAGAAATCTGCAAAATAAATTATAACCTTAATAAAAGATTTGCGTAAATTATAGAGAATCATTAATTAATTTATTTATCAGATGGGAGGGGAGTGCTATATAGGGGATGGATTTTTTCAATTATTTATTATTTTTTAAATAATTATATATTGATTAATTAATTAGTAATTACAATAAAAAAAATCATGATTTATAAAATAACTAATTTAAAATTTGAATCATACTATTTAATTATAATC
>NC_080056.1:25090172-25093590 GCF_026212465.1 Amaranthus tricolor | reverse complement strand
CTTTATTTGTAGTCCAAGAAAGAATGTCAAGTCTCCCATCATGCTCATTTCAAACTCTTTGCACATAATCTCAGAAAATTCCTTGCACAAAGAATCATTAGTAGCTCCAAACAATATATCATCAACATATACTTGAACAACTAAAATATCTTTTCCTTTAGTTTTAATGAAAAGAGTTTTATCAATTTTACCTCGTTAAAATTCATTTTCAAGTAGATGTGAGCTAAATCTGTCATACCAAGCTCTTGGAGCTTGTTTCAAGCCATATAACGCTTTATTTAGTTTGAACACATGATTAGGTAGATCAGAATTTTCAAAGCCGGGTGGTTGTTTAACATATACTTCCTCTTGCAAGTATCCATTTAAGAATGCACATTTAACATCCATTTGATATAGTTTAATATTCATGTAAGAAGCAAAAGCAAGCATAATACGGATAGATTCTAACCTTGCAACTGGTGCGAACGTCTCATCATAATCTATACCTTCTTCTTGATTATATCCTTGAGCTACCAGTCTTGCTTTATTTCTTACAATATATCCATCCTCATTAAGTTTATTACGAAAGACCCATTTAGTTCCAATGATAGTACGATCTTGAGGTCTTTCAACTAGATCCCAAACTTTGTTCCTTTCGAATTCATTTAACTCATTTTGCATTGCAATGATCCACTCTTTGTTTGGATCACTTATGATGTTCTCTGGAGGATGTTGATATGATTTTCTAGTTCTTCTTCGTAGTATGGATGGTGTGTATTCATTCAAAGAACTTGTACTTACTTCGTTTGAGGAATTTCTAATTGGTGTACCCAAAACAATATGTTCAGGAACTATCTCAAGTTCTTGAGGTTGGGTCTCAAGATCAGACTGTGAGTCTTCAATATTAACAACCTGTTTTCCTTCATCCTCAATACTTTGTATGGTATCCTGCATGTTAATCTTTTTAACTGCCTTAGCACTTTTAATATACAGTTCATCATCACTTAACTCATCAAAATGCTTATTAAGGTTTAACTCTTTAAACTCATCATTTGATGGTTCAATTTCAGATTCATCAAAAACAACATGTATACTTTCTTCAACAATACCCGTTCGTTTGTTTAGAACTCGATAAGCCTTGCTATTAAGCGAGTATCCAAGAAATGTACCTTCATCACTTCTAGCATCAAATTTTCCCAAATAATCTTTACCATTATTATGAATAAAACATTTGCAACCAAATGGTCTAAAGTATGCTATATTAGGTTTTCTTCCTTTGAATAACTCATAGGGAGTTTTCTTAAGTATGGGTCTTATAAGGCATCTATTTAAAACATAATTAGCTGTGTTAACAGCTTCAGCCCAATAGTGTTTAGCTAATCCATTTTCAATAAGCATTGTCCTTGCCATCTCTTCTAATGTTCGATTTTTCCTTTCAACTACACCGTTTTGTTGGGGTGTCCTAGGAGCTGAAAAGTTATGGGTTATACCATATTTTTCACAAAAGGAGTCAAAGCCTAGTTGATCAAACTCTCTCCCATGGTCACTTCTAACCGAGACTATTGGAAGGTTTAGTTGAGTTTGCATCTCTTTACAACGTCTTGAGAACGGTTTCAAGGCTTCACTTTTATCCTTTAGAAAATCAACCCACGTAAATCTAGAATAATCATCAACTATAACTAGGATATAAGATTTACCTCTTATGCTCCGTACACGCATTGGTCCACATAAATCAATATGTAAGAGCTCACATGGTCTAGATGTACTTACCATTTTCTTCGGTTTGAATGAACTTCTTACTTGTTTACCTTTAATGCATGCGTCACAAATAGGACTTTGTTTATAGTCAAGAGCTGGAAGTCCCTTGACTAAATCTTTACTTACCAACTTTTGCATGGTGTGAGTATTAATATGGCCAAGACGTCTATGCCAAAGTTTTGGATTATCTGTAATAGCTTTCAAACACTTGAAATTCTGCACTTCAATTTCGTTAGTATTCAAAGCATAAACATTATCATTTCTAAGAGCAGTAATGAGAGTATCTCCGGTTTTAGGATTTTTAACAATACATTTTTCTTTATCAAAAATCACTTCATTACCTTTATCACATAATTGAGACATACTTAGCAGATTAAATTTTAAACCGTCAACTAAATAAACATTATTAATGGTTTTAGATGGATTCTTACCAATTTTACCAACGCCTAAAATTTTTCATTTACCTTTATCTCCTAAGGTGATTGAGCCACTACACTTTTCTTTAATTTCAGAAAATAAAGAGCTTTTACCACTCATATGTCTCGAGCAGCCACTATCTAAAATCCATCTTTGCTTAACCTACAAAACAAAAGAAAATAACCTTTCTCAACCTTACTTGGCTATCCAAGTGACAAATTTGGAATCATATTCGGGATAGACCATGTTGGGTGGTCTTGTCCCTTTAGGAACCCATATTTGCTTAATCTGTCCTCGTAATTCAAATGGAAAGGAATTCTTGATTATGTGATTATCCTTACGTTTGTAAGGACATGCAAATCTCATATGTCCTCCTTTGCAACAAAAGGTGCAAGTAGGTGTACGTTTATGTTTATATGAACTTTTCACAAATGTGGTTTTACTCTTATAGTTAGGTGCAACATAATTATAACCAATACCACGTTTATCACTAGTAGGTTTTTGTTGTGTAAGCATTTTAGTGAATTTGGATTCAGATTCGTTAAGCTTGTTTAATGCTTGTAGATTTTTCTCAGACTCATTTTTCAAGGTTTTGATCCTGGCTTCAAGATCATTGTTCTCATTCTTAAGATCAATGAGCTGTTTAGTTTGGCTGAGATTCTGTTCTTTCAAGACTTTGACAGTCTTTTCAAGTTTAACTTTTTCAGCCTTTAGCGATTCATTTTTATCCAAGATTTCTTCACAGCCTTTAGCATAATGTCGAATTCTATCTTCTAAGGTGTCCTTTTCATCTTTTAATATTTTCTCAATTTGAAACATATTAAGGAGTGTTGTAACTAATTCATCTTTAGTGCATGTGTAAAGATATTCACGTACCTCTTTGTGATTTTGATCTAAGTCATCATTATCATTAGCCATAAGACATACATGAGCTTGTCCATCTTCAGTTTCAGATTCGGATGTTTCTTCAGAATCACTCCAAGTTGCAACCATTGCTTGTTTGTTCTTTTTGTTCTTCTTGTAGGATTCCTTTTTCTTCTTTGGACAATCCTTTACGAGATGTTCTGTAGAACCACACTCAAAGCAAGCAAGTTTGTTAGTCTTAAAATTTGAACTAGAGTTAGAAGACTTACCTTTACTTCTTGATTTAAATTTCTTAAATCTTTTTCGCATTTTCATAATTCTTTCAAGACCTTTTGAGATCAATGCAAATGGATCTTCTTCATCGTCGCTTTCTTCATTTTCACTTGAAGATTCATGATGT
>NC_080056.1:25067672-25085172 GCF_026212465.1 Amaranthus tricolor | reverse complement strand
TTTTTCTGATTTTAGGTTACATTTGCTGATTTTTAGTGCTTATCACTATTCGCTAGTTGTTACACTACCTTTCCATCATATTCCATCATGTTCTTACTGTCGATTTTGGTTGAGAATGTAGCCAAAGTCATGACTAATTAACAAGGATTAGTCATGATTAGTAATTGATTATAAAAAAAATGATAGATTCAGAGGAGTTTTCCTGCCTTAGAGTAGCCAAAGTTGCAGATTTTGAGAGGCGATTCTGAACTGCCATCTAAGATAGTGTTTTCCAGAACAAATTTATTTTATCAAATTCTGAACTGGCTTAAGATCTCTATGACAAATTTGTTGCATCTAGGAAAAAAAAGCATTATTATCCTTGTTTATGTGTATAAAAAGCTTAATTCATTTGAAATTAATCTTTAATAACAGAACAAAAATCTAATATCAGAGAATAAATATAATGAAATGTACTCCATAATTACTCATTCACTCCTGTTTTTTTTGTCATTTATGGTCTTGCAGTTAATGGATTTTAGCTCATTTAAGTCTACTGATTTTGTTTCGGATAACAAGTGGTTATAGGGGATTTGTCCACTACACTTGAGGATAGATTTGGGGTGGGAATGAGGTGGGAGGAATGTAAGATAGGTATGAAGCATGTGAGAGTAGGTTTACTGATTAAATGTAGTTTCTAGGCTGGTTAAAGCAAAAATTTTACTTGTTACTAAAAGAGCATCTATGTTTGATTGCTCATTTGACAAATGAGTATCTATGTTTTTGCTCATTTATATAAAATTACCAATTAATTATTTACTTTTTTTAATTGTTTTGTATGAGCAGGGGAAAAGGAGCCTGCAACCGATGTTGGTTCATCAAGTGTTACTGCCGATGTTGTTTCAGCAAGGCCTACTGCTAATGTTGGTTCAACAGGGCCTGCTGGTGATGTTGGTTCAGCAGGGCCTGCTGCTGATGTTGGTTCATCAGAGGCATTAGTTGGTACTAAGGTTAAGGACAAGAAGGTTGAAAAAGGATTGAAATAAAAACAAAAGATTAAGCTAAAGGAGACGAAATCAAGCAACGAAGGGGAAGATTTGAAGTCTCATGTTTATGGGACATTACATAGTCGGATGTCCCCTTCATCCATAGTTCAAGTTATCTAAAAATGTTCAGAAAATAAGTTTAAAGCTATTTAGCAATAGGATTCGGGTCTATGGAGTTCTTGAAGGTGACCCAACTGCCTTTGCAGTTGGGTTTATGGTTTGTTCATCACTTTGATGCTAACACATGCTCTTTAAATATTCCAGATTCTGAATCTTTTTGTGTCACTGAAGAGCATGTGCATCAAGTACTTGGGTTGCCAATGGGTGGCATAGAAATTGACAAAAATAGTTTTTCCAGAGATAAGAGAGTGATTCAGCAATGGAAGAAGCAATTCAAAAGCAACTCACTCTCTATCAAAATAGGGGAGCTGAAAGAGTTTCTGAAAGAGCATAACTCAGCTGGTCATATGTTCAAAAGGAACTTTGTAGTGCTATGCGTTTCTACATTGATGGATGGTAAACTTTTTATTTTATTTTGCTTATTTTTAGTTATAGTTAGCACTTAGTAGTTATGTGCTATATATAGCAATTATATAAATCTAAGTTGTTGGTCATATATGTATAGAATCAGTTACTTGAAACTATACATCATTAGATAGAAACTATAAATAATTATATTAAAAATTAATTGTAAGGTGGAGAGTCAACATCATGGTTTTAAATTTGCTTATTTATATTATATTTTGTTCATTTAAATTTCCTTTCGCTTATTTTTCTTTTGTTTTGCTTATTTTTTTGTCAGGGAAACAAAATGGGAATATCAATTCTGATATTCTCACATTTCTTTCTGATGTTGATAAAATAAAGGACTTGAATTGGTGCAAGTATATCCTTAATTCACTTGTGAAGGCCAAGCTTTTCTGGGAAGGACGTCAAACTCGTTCTTTTCCTGGGTCTTTACTGTTTCTTATGGTATTACTTCGATTTTTGTTTTTTTAATGTAGTATTTTTTACTTATTTGTTGATTTTTAATTTACTATTTTTTGTTATTTGTTTAATTTTAATTTACTAATTTTAATGTAGTCTTTACTAGTATTTTTTACTTGATTGTAGCTTTTATACGTTGATCAGTTTGTCATTGAGGAAGTTAGAGCCAAACGAGAAACTCCAGTTCTCAAAGGTTGGACAACCAATATGTTGTCAAGTCGTGAGAAATTGGAAATTTTTAAGGGGAGGCTTGTAGTTTGTGATAAAAATCAGAAGCTTGTTGGTCCTTCAGGCAGCAAACAACCAAAAATGGTATTTCACTTGTAACCAGTACTTAGTATTTGTATGTCTTTGGCATTGCTTGAAGAATTGAATTGGAACAAATCTTGCTTTTGGGAAAATGATGCAACGTGGTGCTCTTTATAACACATTAATGGACCTCCTAAATCAGTAAAAAAATATTTGCTCATTTGTTAAATGAGCAATTATTTTTTGCTCATTTGATACTCTGTGTGATTTGGCAAAAAATTACACAATTACCTATTTTTTTTTTGTTTTTGTTTTTGTTTGATTTTAGGAACAATCTGATCCAATTCATACAAAAATTGAAGAAATTGAACAAGATCCGAAGAAGGTATTTATATGACTTTTCTGGAAACTTATATTAATTTGCTCATTTTTTGTTTTTGTGCTTTTTTCGTAATTTTTGTTATTTTTTACTTTATTTTTATAGAAATGCCTTATGGAGCCTGCAACAGCATCTACAAATCTAGTCTTGGCATACATGGATTTCACTGAAAAACATGAAACTGCTGTTAAGTATTTTCCAAACAATAAGAAGATTCAAAAGCTGAAGGAAGATGCAATGACTGTTTGTGATGAGCAGAAGATAAGCTCTAAAGCTTTGACTGAACATATTCCTCTCTCATTTAGCTGAGATGAACAGTATTGGCAAGATCCAGCTGTAATTGAAGCTTGGGATAGGTTTCCAAAGATTTCAAGCAATGACAAGGATGTTGAATCTCCAATTAATATTAGGGTTGATCATCTGGTTCGATCAGAACCAATTGATGTTACTAAGATTGCTGCTGAATGTGTTCACGTAGCAAGTGGTATACATGATATTGAAGCTCCATCTGTTATCATACAGCCTACTGAACATGAGTTTAAAAAACTTGGAGAGTCAAGTACGAGATATAGTTTAAGAAGTTCAGTTACCAAAGGATGTGGAACTCCTTCATTTAGCTTAGGAATCTCTTCTCAAGAAATTGATTCTCAAGAGAAGTCCCTGGCATTGCACCTACTGATGAACCTGTAGTTGCTCCTGTCAGTGCACAAGTTGGTGCTTCTAAATCACCTGTTGCTGCTGATGCTGATGCTGAAAATGCTCAAAAAGATCCAATTGCGCTTAAGAGAATAGGAGATGCTGAAAATGAGAGTTGTATTCCAAAGAAGCGTAAAGTGCAACCATCGTTGCAGATAAGATCTCCTTTTATGTCTCGGATTATCAACATATATACACCATTAATAGCAGTTCAAAAAGGTGTTATGGATTCATTTTTTCATGAGGACAAAAATCGTTTGTAAGTATTTATTCAATTTTTTCAGTTCTGGAAATTTTGGCAACTGACTTTATTTTTCTTTCTTATAACAAGTCTAGCTCTATATTCTCACTTTACATATCTACGATTGAAATTATTTTAACTTCCCTAAATCTTATATGAAGTGATGCAGGGTTTTTATGCGAGGGTGAGCCTAATATTCTACTAATGCTATTTCAACTTGAATTGCTAAAAAATCAGAGCAGAATTCATGTTGATATTATTAATGCATGGTCTAATGTTCTGAATTTTAATGAGCAATATAGAGATATCATTCTAGTGGACGTTTCTTTTTCGGTCTTAATGCAGTTGTAAGTTCAACTCGTTCATTTTATTTTGTTTTATTTTGTTCATGTTCACTTTGCTCATTTCATATAATTTTTTTATCTTTGAATGTAGATATTGTTTTGTATTTGCAAAAACTATTATTAGTTCTTTGCTCATTTGTCAAATGAGCAAACTATTCAATGCTCATTTGTCAAATATTCACTTGCTCGTTTGTGAAAAAAATTTCAGTTTCATATTCACTTTGCTCATTTGTTATTTACTCTTTTCATTTATATTCATCTTATTTATGTATTTTTCTTTATGTATTTTTTTAGGATTGCCTTTTTCATTACGAAAGTGATCGTGCTCAAGAAAGGAATAAAATGTTTTGTGAGGTTGTGAAGTTGGAATTCAGCAAAACAATCATCCCAAAGAAAGATATTGAGCTTTTCTTTTTCCCAGTATTGGAAAATGATCATTATTATCTGCTATGTTTTAACACCACCGCAGACTGCGGTACAATTGAGGTTATTGATTATAGTGAAGGTCCTAGAGAAAATAAGAAATGGCTTAAAAATCTGGTATGTCTTCTGCCACTTCTTCTTCATCATCAATATCCTCATTCATGCCTGTCATGTTATTACCAGATTCCTTATTCATGTCTCCTCTCATTATATCACTGGTACCTTAACACACAAACACTCACGCACACAGACACACACACGCACACACATACACAGGCACACACACACACACACACAAACATACACACACACACACACACACAAGCACACATACAACCTGTAATAGCATCTTGTAACAACCCGACTTACTGTTGACTAGGTAAACAGGGTCATCACGGAGTCTATATCCCAAGAAAAACTGAAATCACACTTCTAAAACTTTGAGTAAAGAGACACCAGCTCTCAGCTATATCTCAAAACAAATATCTAACTAAAGCAAAGGATAATCATACAATTCTCTACAAGTCCCATATAACCAACATAGCCAAATCAAATTTACATTTATTCAAAATTCCCAATACAAATCTATAATTCCTAAGTGCTCAGTTCAATTTACATCCTTGGAATCTCTATTCACCTCCGCTAATCCAATATTCCCAACTGGTTCCGATTTGTAGACAAGCTAAAAGTTGGAAACAACAGAAGGTCAGATTAACTGAATGAGAAGTAACAATCCAAAACAACAAACACAATAATTTCCAAATAAGGGTTTAAAAGCAACATCAGTTTCGTAGATCTATGTGCGCACAGGGAGTCTAGTTGAGAGGAACATCCATAGCTCTAAGGCTATGTCACTCTCAGGTGAAGCTAGTCAATATCTCAATGACAATTCGCTTCAAACAGGGAGCAGGGAACCATGTTCCTCAACTCCGTCAATGACCAGCTCGCAAGCCCGATCCATTGACCATATCATAATATCAGCATAAGCATTCACAACAACATTTGTCTCAACAATTTCCAATTCAAAAGAACTTCAATAAAACTGTTTTACACAAAAAGTAGTCTGGCTAGACCCTTTAAGGGACTATTACTACTCACCAAAAAAAAGAATGCTTCAAGAAACGAAGTCTGGTACTCCGCGATCACTAGAAGGGCTCCTCGATAATGTCGCCTCCTGAAGCATAACAAATATAACATCACAACAAAGCATACGATACTACGACTAGGTTCATATAGCTCATTGCATCTCATCCTAAGAATGTATCTCAGTTCCATCTTCTATTCTAATATTTCTAATTTCAAAGATTGCGCAAGTTCTAATTCTAGCCCCAAAATCATAAGAAAATATATAACCTTATATAAAACTAGCTTATATTCTTGTAAAGATCGTACGTCTCCACAATCCTCTTTGCATTTCCAATTCAAACACTTCTATGTTCATCTAGACTCAAAACCAAGAAACTAAACAAGACTAACACACTATCCAAAAGAAAGATTCAGCTAGTCTATCCATTCAACTAATAATTTCCACACGAACCCTAGATACCTTCAATAACAACCAATCAATCAACATTTAACCATTACCATAATTTGAAAGGTTAATATTACATCCAAGAACATTGAACCAATCACAACTAAATCATTCGAATAACCTACTACTAAAATCATAGCTCACACTTAAATCCTCATCATCACATAACTCACTAATCACACATTTCCATGAATTTCCAATTTAATGGCTCATCTACTAACTCATACACATTCCAAGATTCAACAACATTTAGGGTTTAACATATGAATAAAAGATTATACAAGGGAAAGTATATGAATAAGAGTATAATTATTAAGGAAAAACAAGGAAGAAATCAAGAAGAACTACCTTCTGTTTGCAGCAGCAAGAAACGGAAAATATTCAGGTTCAAAGCTTTATTTTCGGCTTGAATTTGATGTTTAATCAACGGGACCAAAACTCACTGATTCCTTGCCCAAATCGGCAGAATTCAAGTCAATGAAGGAAGATTTCGGATGATTCTATACTCTTTATGGTTCGAATTCAAAGGAAAAATGAACAAGAAAAATCAATTAGCCATAATTTACACAAAACAATCAAGAATGTAGAAGTATAGATAATCTACCTTGAAAATCACGAAGGGAAGAAGAAGGACTCACTGATTTCGCACGCAGGTCCTTTGGAGATTAGTGGGAAGAAGAACGGGTCATGCGCTCGCAGCCATTGACGTTTTCTTCAAAGAAATTTAGAGAAATAAGAGTTTAAAGATTCAAAGAGGAATGTCGTGAAGGGAAGGAGATCGACTATTAGTTGAAGAATTTCAGTGTAAATCCGCCATTTTCAAAGGGTATGGCGGCGAGAGGGAAGGAGGAAGGTGATCTTGCTAGTTCATACGAAAGGAAGGGAGGAGAAAATGGTTGCCTGGTTTTCTTTAAGTTCCTCGCGTGAGAAAGAAGAAGGAAGGGTTTGGGTTTTTATTTTTTTTATTTTTATTTTTATTTTTTTTAAAAAAAAAAGGAAAAGAAGAGGAATTAAATTGAAAATATTTTATGTCATGTGTATTTAAAATCATTCTCGCACTGATAATTCTCTTAAACTTACTCGTCTTGAAATATTAATTTCCCAAATGTTACACATCTGGATTCAGATTCTTATTTAATTTATTTGTTCATTTTCAGAAAAGTGCATTTTCATATTTCATGAATGGTGAAGGAAGTATGCAAAGTGTTGCTTTGTCAAAACAGATCAAGTCTATGAAGTCTGTTGTGGTTGATTTACCTTAGAAGTCTTCAGATGATCATCATTTGCATTGCGGTGTTGCAATGATGAGGCATATGGAAACATATATGGGCTTGCAAAAGTGGAATTTAGGTTTAGAGAAAAATAATGTAAGTCTTTGACATTTCATGCTTGTTGTTGCAACTTATAGTCTTTCACCTTTCATGCTTGTTGTGGCAACTTATAGTCTTTCACTTTAAATTCTTGCTTCATTTTTTCTCTTTACAGGACATAATCATTGAAAAACTTCGTTTGAAGTATACCCTCTCAATTATTTCAAGTGAAGTAAATATTATTAAACCTGTTAAACAAGTTGTCCGAAAAAAAAAGGCTGAGCAAGCAAGTGATGCTGAAGAAAGCTAGGGGCAGCAATCCAAGAGCAATTAACAATAGAAGTGTTACTTTTATGATGTTCTTAATAGGACAAATGTGATAAATGTTCTTAGTTGATCAAATGTTTTTATGATGTTGTTAGGATTTTCTAAGTATAACTTTTGCTATGTCAATGTACTGGATATTATTTTCTATCTTATTAACTAAGTTGTTGGTCATTTGTTAAATTGCTAATTAACTATTTGCTCATTTGACAAATAAGCAACTAACTATTTGCTCATTTGACAAATGAGCAACTAACTCTTAACTGACAAAAAAAAAATAATTGTCATCAGCTACTGAAATCAAATTATGAAATTAGAATTTTCCTTAGCTACTGAAATAATTCAATCAATTAGCATAATTGTTTATGTTGACTCAATTAGGAACGGGAATAGCAACAAGAGGGGGGGGGTGAATTGTTGTTGTTACTAGTTCAAGCGTTTTTGCCCTGTTTTTGCGGAATTGAATAAAATAAATAAAGCTTAAACTTAGAGCAAAATAAATGAAAGAGACAACAAGATTTTTACGTGGAAGCCTTCTAGGCCTAATTAGAAGGAAAAATCACGACCCCTCGGGATTTCTAAATTCTCCACTATGTTAAAGGCAATTAGTTACAATTACAATAAACACCTTGCTTCACTCGAAGCGCATCAATTAGGCCAACTTCTCTCTCAAATTGCTTCACTCAAAGCAACAAACTTAGCTTCACTAAAAGCTAAACTCTTCACTAGCTTCACTCAAAGCTATCTATTCCCCCTTAGACTCACCCGAGTCTAATTACAAATACTCTCAAAAACCCTTACAAAAAGGATAAAATTCTCTAAAATAAAATCAAGGAGTTGCTCAAGAAAATTTATAAAATTAATGGGCAATTTTAAAAGCAAAATATTTCTTGTAAAATTTCCAAAAATAATCGCTTGAAAAGAACAAAGCTCATACGTTGGATGTGTGAAGGAACAGCCGAATCGGACTCTTATTTATAGAACAAAATTCTTAATAAAATGGAATATTCCAACCATTATTCTCCTAATAAAAAGGAGAATAATGTGGATCTATAATCTAAATTAACCTCCGGTTATTCTTAGAAAATAGGCATTAGACTTGACCAATTTAAGTGTACGGTTATTCTAACAATAATTGTTGTTCCCATTTACTAATAATAGCTTATGTTCCCTTAAGCAGCAGTTCCCTTGTACTAAATTTAGCTGCAGTCCCTGTTTCCAATTATAACTGCTGGAACTTTAGACTAAAATTAGACACAGTTGAGCTTTCCAATAATAGGGATGGTTGCTTATTACTAATAATAGGGATGGTAACCTCTTTTCTAATATTAAGACAGGTTCTTAAAAATAATAATAGCTAAGACTTTTTCAACAGCAGCTGTTCCTATATTTAGCAAATCCAATATTCACTAAATAGAGATCCTAAAAGAAATTTAATTAAAACGTTAGTTACTATTAGAAAAAGCTTTGCCAATTAACTTTAATAAATTACAATTGCAACAAATTAACTTTATTTAATACATTAACTAAAAATAATAATTAAAAATTAATAACCAGAATTTCTAGTTAACGTAGACTAACTTCAGCTTAGGAACAGTACGCTGTCTCTGAACTTCAGTTTTGCTAGAACATCCAACTTGGGAACAGTAGATCTGTTGTCTCCATTTTACATCCCAAGCGATATATTCTCCTAACATCCTTTGAATCCTTTCGACATGTATGTTTCCATAAACCAAGTCATAAGTGCTATCCACGATCATAATCAAGATCGGATATCAACCTGCACACAATCTCTAAAGATATTTTTGTTTAAATAAAGTGTAGTCATCATCAAAACTCAAGAGGTCCAACAGTTTACTTATTTCACAAATTAGCATTGAGTTATAAGCTCATTTGGAAAATGAGCAAATAATTGATTGATCATTTTTCAAATGAGCTTATAACTCAATGCTCATTTGTGAATAAGCAAACAATTTTTTGCTTTTTTGTCAAATGAGCAAATAATTGAATGCTCATTTCTGAAATGAGCTAATAAGTCAATGCTCATTTGTGAAATAAGCAAACAATTATACTAAGTTCATTTAAAAAGAAAGTTATTAAGTTAAGCTATAGTTATAACATAAAAATGAATTGTGATTTTTATGAATTACCAATTAGTTTGGTATGTGGTATCAAAGGATACCATATCACCAAATAAAGCGTAACTCTTTTTACAAAGGGGTTCAGCCCATAATGCTCTATAATGAGTAAACAATTGTTCATTTGCCAAACAGTATATAATTGTTCATTTGCCAAATGGTTGTTGATTTAATGTATTATTAAAAGGAATGTTTACTCATTTGACAAATGAGCATTAACTATTTGCTCATTTCAACAAAATTAAAAACACAAAATGCTAAATCTTATATTTATATAAAAATATTAACTTTTATATTTGTAAAAAAGTATCATTATACTTTGTTTGGACAATTTCTAATATCATGATTACTCAATTTACCACAACCTCTACATAATCTCTTCTCTTTCTGGTTTTGTTCTACAACCTTTTCTTTTTCTCCCTTCAGCCTTTTTGCACTTCTACCTCTTGGTTCAACATTTGGCACATCAATCTCAGCCCCTTTCTCTTTTGAAGTTTCTTCATTTGATACTTGAACTCCTTTGAAATTTTTGGAGGTTTGACAATTATTTCAGTTGGCACCCTAGCTCCAATCAATAGCTCAATGTTTCTTGTCCTTTGTTGTTTGCACTTCCTGTTGTTTCATTATTACTTGCAATCCTCTTAGCCTTCAAATCCTTTCTTATTCCTTGAAGATTTATCACAAGAACTTGAATATCTTCATCATTGCTTTCTGCCAAACTTACACAAGTGTGTATCTCTGACCACAAATCATTTAACAATTTTTTTTTGTCAATTAAATTAGCACATTGCTCCAACAGGTTTCCACCCAAGTCAAGAATTGGTTTTTTCAGTGCCATAGTAGTGATTGATATAATTATTTTAACTATATATATATATATATATATATATATATATATATATATATATATATATATATATATATATGTATTCATACATAAGTGAAATCTGGATTATCTGAAAATATTTTATGATTCAAATTTGAAACTACCCTTATAGGATCGGATCGTAAAATCGTGTTAAGATCATACCACTTAAATTCTTGAGCTAAGTAGGATCACACGATTCTACCACTTTAAGATTTTACCCATAATTCAAATACGTCACCTATTTTTAAATTATAGAATCGTAAAATCATAAATAAAAATCACAATTCTAAGAATTATATATTCAACTCAATTTCTCTTTTTAAACTAAATTTCATTTAGGCCGTCGCTGGGCGGCCTACGTGCCAGACCTACCAACATCCATCATGGTGACGCACAAGGATTCCATAGAGATACAGATGGATGGGATTCCTTTTGATTTTCGAAACATCATATTTTGTCGTTGCCTCCTATTATTACTTTTCGGCTACGCATGCTTCTACTTCAACTATCTTCTGATTAATTATGAAGCTGTCCTTTGAAAGTTGCCACACGAAGGTCATTCGAAGGGACTCTATTTTATGGAAACATCAAACATCTTTCTGTTTTTCTTTGGGTATTACTAAATATCGTCACCTTTTTTATTTTATCGCCACTCTATATATATTGAATTTTTAAGATTGCCCCTGCATAATTTTTGAACTCAAAAACTGTAACATCTTTCTAAAACTCTCTAAAAACACTATATTAACTTAAACAAGCTAAAAGTGTACATCGAATAACAATGGCGAACCAAAACAAGCATGATAACAATTCGGTAAGTAATTAATCGTTTCAAAATTTTTCCAAAATCAAAACAAAAATTTTCTAGAACCTCCTCCAGTCGCACAAAATGTGCGACCAGACCTAGGGAGAGTCGCACAAAAAGTGCGACTGGACCTAGGATGAGTCGCACAAAAAGTGCAACTCGATCTAGGTCTAATCGCACTTTTTGTGCGACTCAGCCTAGGTCCAGTTGCACTTTTTTTGCGAGTGGGGGGGTTCTGGAAATTTTTTTTTTAATTTTTTTTGTTTGAAAAATTATTTCTTTTTATTTATTATAATTATTTTTTAAGTTATTATTATTTATTAAATATTATAGTAAATTATTTTTTTTATATATTTATATATATTTTTGTGTTTACTTAAATTATTTATTTATGTTATTTTAATTTATTTTATTTTATATATTTATTTTATTTAGTAAAATTTTTTATTTCATATTTTTGTATTGATATTGTTAATATATTGAAATTTGAATTATTAAACTAATTGATATTGTTAATATATTAAATAGTTTAATCTTTAATTTATTAAGAATAAATTTATATTTGCAGGACTTTGAAAACTTAGGGGATAATGTAGATTACTCTGATAGATTTGTTATCGATAGGGAATTTGATTCTGTAGATGATTTATATGCTTGGGCTGATGAAATTGGTTTTCAATTTACACGTGCTTCATATAAACAAAAGGAAGGACGTTCTATAGTGAGTTTGTACTTAAGATGTCACCGTTATGTTTATATAAGGGGTGATTTGCATAACTTAGACAATGCTGCCCGACCTGGTTCTAAAGTAGGGCTTGTGGGTGTAAACTTATGATTTTAGAAAGTAGTCGTAAACCAAGGGAAAGACCTTGGACGCTAAGAGTGTTTCCTGGTGAAAAAGGAAGACATAACCACTCATTCTTGGTGTACAGAGATGGTCAAATAAGAGTAAATATGATGATTGTCGATATTAGGCAGCACATACGAAATCTTAGTGCAACTGGCATGCAACCAGCATTTATAATGACTTCAATTAGAAGAAATTTTCCTGGTTTTTTTGCTAGTATGAATCAAATTTATAATGTAAGACAGTCAATAAGGAGAGAAGAGATGGATGGTAGGACTCCTCTTCAACACTGTCTTTATATGGCCATAGAGCATAATTATGTAGTTTGGACAGACATGGATAGTGAGGGGCAGTTGAGTAGATTATTGATTGCAAATCCTACATCTATGCAGATGATACGTTCGTGGCCCCATGTTGTGTTGATAGACACAACGTTCAAAACTAATAAGCAAAAGTTGCCCCTTTGCGAAATAATTGGAATGACGCCAACCAATCACAACTTCTTGGTTGTGTTCTGTTCGATGCGAGATGAGGCGGCTGTGTATTATTCTTGGGTGTTGGAGAGGTTGAGGGATATTTATGGCAGAGTTCAGACGCCTAACGTAATCGTAACAGATCGAGAAGAGGGTTTGTCCGCAGCTATTCGTGTTGTCTTTCCAGGTAAACAGGTTTTAATGATTAATTATTGTCGATATATATATATATATATATATATATATATATATATATATATATATATATATATATATATATATATATATATATATATATATATATATATATATATATATATATATATATATATATATATATATATCAACATGTGTCAAGTGACAAGATCCTGGAAGGGAAAAGGCGATTGCGTGTGCATCAAAGACTTCAGAACTGCCAAACATCTCATCACAAACGGTCACCTGCTGAACCACCCCACCTCCTTTCCCTGACCTCAACTCCGGCAAACGTCTTCTGGCCTCAGGCGAGTTCCATCTTTGACGGGGAACAAAAAGGGAGGACCTTATCTGACCAGAGAACAGGGGAGAGAAAAGGGGAATAATTTCCCTGAATCGGGACTTCGAAGACGAACCGTCGCACCTTAATCAACCGTCTCTCTGAATTATCCACAACATCTCAGGCATCAAAGTGTTTGTGTTGGTGGCAATTGAGGATTATCCCACCCCCCTTGGGAGTGTGGACCACGAGAGCCCCAACAATCATTTGATGCTGAAAATCGGAGCTTCTCTCTGTTTGTGGACTACATTCCCCTGAATTTTACAAAAAATGCCTTAAGGAAAATCTTTGAAAAAGAAGGGAGGGTAAATGATGTTTTCATATCAAAGAAAGCAAGAAAATTCAAGAGGGAAGCTTTCGGGTTCGTCAGATTCTCTAATCTCCAGGATGCCAGGAACGCCATTCAAAATTTGGATGGTTTCAAAGTGAATGGAAGGACATGGAGTGTATCCATGTCTAAATACAATAAGGGTGGAGCCTCTTTCAAAAGTTTGATGTCTCTTGCTGAGGAAAAGGCTTCTAGGTTCAGAAAAATCACAAAACCTTCCCTCAGAGACCATAGGAAGTACGCTAATGTGCTCATGGGCAAGCAGCAGGTGGTATCAAAGGAGGATGAGGGAAACAAGACCATCCCAATCAGTTTCACGCTGGAAGCTGATGAAAATATGGAGATTGTGAAGATGCTGGATCAAGCTATCATCGCTGAGAATACGGAAATCATAAACATCACAAAGGCTGCAAAGGAAGTCGCTGCATTCTCAAAATATGTCAAGGGTATGTATTCACCATCCCCTACCAGAATTTTGATTGTGTTTGAATGCAAGAATGAGGCTTCAAATGCTGTTTCTGAGGAGAGTGCCTTGTGGAATGTTTTTGACGATATTAGACCTTGGTCAGAAGGGGAATTATTCGATGATAGACTAGTATGGATAGAATGCTATGGTATCCACCCTAAATGCTGGTCTACTGATAATGTGAGAAAGATTGGGGAGAAATGGAGACCTGTTTTGTGCATTGAAAATAGAATTGAAAGTCTTTGTAGCCTTACCTACGCCCATATGCTAGTTAGAACCAAAGCCCAGAATAAGATTGAAGCCCGTATTAGGATCCTCTTTGAACATGGCAGTTGTGATGTATGGGTGAAGGAATGCTGTTTGAGCTATGGAAAACAGAACCGAACACTGGAATCCAATGAAATGCAGAACAGAGAGCAGAACAGCATGTTTGGGCCCTCGTATACAAATAAAATCTCTGTTGATGTAGATGTTATACCTGAACATAAGAGAAGTAAGCGAGATTTTGGGTCTGAGGGGGCTGAGGAGGCCGAGGAAGACAACAACAAATCAGAAAGCACAGATGTATTCGAACCCTTACTGACAGAAATGCTCAATAGGCCTGAAGAAATAGATGAATGTGTGTGGTATGATCCCGTTATTGTGAATGAAACATCTGGTTGGATTATGACTATGCCTGATAATGAGCCCAGACCTCACCCTCTTCATTCCGAAGAGGCTGTGCAACTGAGTGTAGATGCCCCAGATTCTAGTTACCAGCTGAAAAACACAAGAGGTAGACCAAGGAAGAGGAACAAATAGCAGTGTGTCTTTCTTGAGTCTTCTTCTTTGTCAATGAGCTGTATGGAAGCCCAAAACACCTGGAATACAGCTAAACTTTTGGGTATCTCAACAACAGATGAAAGAGCAATTATTTGTGGTCATAGGAAGTCAAAGAGATTACTGATTATGGACGGAAAATCTGAATGACAGGTTGGAAATCCTGGATGGAAATCTATGTGACATGGTGTTTTAGTGATTTAGTATATTGATGAACTTCCTTTGTTGGAATATACGGGGCCTTGGGAAAGGTGAGAAAAATATATCCATTAGAAAACTAGTAGAAAAGAACAACGTAACCTTTATGGGATTAGTGGAAACAAAACATAAAAAAACAATAAAAAGTAGAATGAAGAGAATGTAGGGTAATGATGACTATGATATATGTGAAGTCTATGCTAATGAGATGAATGGAGGTGGATTGATTGTAACATGGGACAAAAAAAAGTTTAGTGTCTCTCATAAACATTCGGGGAGTAGATGGATCCTACTAGAAGGGTGTATCAACAGTTACAATTTTGAGTGTTGCGTGGGAGTAATCTATGGGTATAACAATAGAGTAGAAAGACACGAATTATTTGAGGAGATCAAACATAGGGTAATGGCTATGAACAAACCTATACTTCTGATGGGAGATTTCAATGTCATATTACACCCTGGTGAAAGAATTGGAACGTTTCGATGCGACAGAAGCATGAGAGAATTCTCGGAATGGATAGTAGACCTGGGATTGATTGATATACCTGTACATGGAGTGAAATTCACTTGGAGGAGAAATGAATCAAGAAGTAGGATAGATAGAGGTCTGTGCTGTAATACGTGGCTTAGGAAGTTCCCAAATTTGAATATGTCAGGGCTTAAAAGAAGTTCCTCTAATCACAATCCATTACTCCTGACGCTGGAAGCTAGAAAAAACTGGGGTCCGAAACCCTTTAGATGCTACGACGCTTGGTTCCTGAATCCTAATTTTAAACAATTCCTTATCAATGAATGGCGAAACATCCCGAATGAATCCCTGCAGAACAAGTTGAAAATCCTAAAGGCCCCCCTGAAAACATGGAGAAAGGAAAATTTTGATCTCATGGATAATAAAATCTCCGAGCTCGAATCAGTTATACACGGTCTCGAAAGAACGAGCGATGATAGGGATCTCAATGACATGGAGCTGGCCAGGTTGAATGCGACAAATAGCCTCCTTCACCAATGGCTCATAAGAAGAGAGAGTATGGAGGCAAAGAGCAACATCATACGGCTTCAAAATGAAAGATCACAATACAAAATTCTTCCATGCCTCGACACTCTTCAAAAAAAAGAAAAACGAGATCATCCAGACAAACATCAATGGCAGAAGCATATAGGGAGTATCAAACCTCAAATCTGAAGTCAGAAACTTCTTTGTACAGAGCTTTACTCAGGAACATGTCCCAGCTTTCGATTTTTCTCTAGAAATTAACCCGAAAATAACGGAGGCACAATCACTATTCCTGGAAAAAAAAAACCCTTCAAGAGAGGAAGTAAAGCAGACTGTATGGGTATGTGGCATCGACAATGCCTCGGGTTTCGATGGGTATAATTTCAAGTTCATCAGGGAAATGTGGGATGTTATTAAGGATGAGATTTATGATTCCGTCATGGATTTCTTTATTGTCGGTTGTTCAGCAAGACACTTGAACGTCACGTGGGTTACATTAATATCGAAGGTTGAAAACCCTACATCCATTCAACAATACAGACCGATTAGCATGGTTGGCGCCCTCTATAAAATTATCTCCAAGATCCTCTCCTCCCGACTCAAAGAAGTTATTACTCCACTGATTGATGAATCCCAAAGCGCCTTCGTTATGAACAGACAAATCCTAGATGGTGTGTTGATTGCTAATGAATCTATAAGATGGTTGAAAAAAAGGAAAATCCCCGGAACTCTAATAAAACAAGACTTCCAAAAGGCATATGATTCAATCAACTGGTCCTTCTTGAAACAAGTCATGGAAAAGCTACGCTTTGGTAGGAAATGGATAAGGTGGATAATGGACTGTGTTAGCACAGCATCGATGTCAATCCTTCTTAACGGCTCACCCCTAAAACCTTTCAAGATGGAAAAGGGTCTGAGACAAGGTGATCCCCTATCACCATATCTTTTTCTACTTGTCAGTGAAGCCCTGGTGTGCCTCCTAAGAAAGGCAGAGGAAAGGAACCTGATCAAGGCTGTTTATATAGGAAAGGCAAAGGTAAGTCTAAAACACCTACAATTTGCTGATGATATACTGATCTTTGCGCCTAGAAACTCCATGTGCATTACGAATTATTTCAGAATCCTCGATGTCTTTGCTATGATGTCTGGTTTGAGCCTGAACTATAGCAAGTCCTGCTTCATATCTTGGAACTCGACAGATCATGTTTGGGTAAAGGAAACTGCGAAGAACACGGGGTGCCTCCACTCAACTTGCCCGTTTACTTATCTGGGATTTCCCCTTGGAGACCATATGAATAGATGCTCAGCTTGGAAGCCGGTGGTGGAAAAAATACAACATCGATTAGCATTATGGAAAACAAAAATCCTATCTAGAGCTGGGAGACTCACCTTCGTCAAAAGCGTTCTCAATAGCCTACCCGTGTATTATATGAGTATGTTCAAAATGCCGAAAGCCATTGCTTTGAAAATAGTTAAAATACAAAGAAGGTTTTTCTGGGGAGGTGCAAATGAATCCAGCT